>NC_053496.1:15985086-16107586 GCF_905171775.1 Rana temporaria
CCGATACTTTTTTTCAAGTATTTGCCAATACCGATACTTTTTTTCAAGTACTCCCCGATACCAAATACCGATACTTTTTTTTTTAATCTCATGTGACAGCGGCACATGTGTCAGTTTTTTTTTTATCTTTAACAATTTGTTTTTAATTTTTATTTTTTTTATTTTTTACATTTTTTTTTATTTATAATGCTTTCTTTTTTTTTTTTTTTTTTAGGGGGGGGCTTTTTTGTTTTTCTTTTATTTTCTACAATCTTTTTTTTTTTTATTATTTTTTTTTTTTTTTTTTTTCAGCCCTTTTGGGGAGCTTTGGTGAGATATCAGGGGTCTTAACAGACCTCTGACATCTCCCCTTTGAGGCAGAGAAAGGGACTAGGGACACATGTTCCCCAGTCCCTTTCTCAGCAGCCTCAGCTGCGCTGAAAATGAATGGAGTGAAGACAGCGTCTTCTCTTCATTCATAAACTGAAACATTGTAATCACAGTTTACAATGTTTTAGTTATGTGTATTGACAGTCAGTGATTGCTGACTCTGTCCATTCGGAGCAGTAAGGAGCCAGATTTACCGGCTCCTACCCTGCTCTCCTTCCTGACAGTTCCAGGGGGTGGAGGAGGAGCACGGAGGGAGAGAGAAGCACGGGGGGGGGGGGGGGGACACGGAGGGAGAGAGAGAAACACGGCGGGGGACACGGAGGGATACACAGAGGGAGAGAGAAACACGGAGGGAGAGAGAAACACGGCGGGGGACACGGAGGGAGAGAGAAACACGGCTGGGGACACGGAGGGAGAGAGAAACACGGCTGGGGACACGGAGGGAGAGAGAAACACGGCGGGGGACACGGAGGGAGAGAGAAACATGGCGGTGGACACGGAGGGATACACGGAGGGAGAGAGAAACACGGCGGGGGACATGGAGAGAGGGAGACTGCAGCAAAACGGAGGGGGGCTGGAGGAGGACACGGGACAGTCAGCGGTGATCGTGCGTGGGGGAGTTACAAGCACCGATCACCGCTGATTTTAAAGCAGCTGAAAGCCGCACGGGGGGAGAGAGAAGCGGAGAAATTACTTTTAAATCTATACAGCGGTGATCGGTGCTTGTAACTTCCCCATGCACTGATCACCGCTGACAGTACAAGTATCGGGTGAAGCAGTGGGAGCATTTGCCCGAGTACAAGTACTCGGGCAAATGCTTGGTATCGGTCCCGATACCAATACTGGTATCGGTATCGGGACAACCCTAGTTAGAACGCCTAAAAAGCACCTTCGGTGTGAAAGGGGTCTGAAGGAAACCTGTAGTGATGAAATATGGAGGATGCCATTACTGATCTCTGAAAATTATTGTTGCCTGGCTGTCATGTGATTTTAATACTTTTGTCTTTTATTGTTTGTTTACTCTCATTTTCTTATTTTATTTTTAATTTTTTTTAGCTTCTGGGCAGAGGGCTTCCTCGCTGCTTGGCCACTCAAAATGTCCATTGCAGATGGAGTTCAAAGAAAGCAGAGGCATTGTCTCCGAAAATACAAGAGGGCACCTCATTTCCTCCCCTGGCAACGTTCACAGAAGAGGAGACCATGATGAGAGACATGGGTATTTCATTATTTTAGTACACGCCTGTAACACACCTTCATTACCGCGCCATGTTTTAAGTTTCAGTGCTGTGATAGTTTTACTCACACATGTAACACTATATTCAAGTTTATTTTATATCTTTTTATCATAGAGCTTTCTTGGTGGTTCTGGGTTTTTATTTGTATTTTTTACAACATAAAAGCAAAAAAAAAAATAGATGATTTTACTGTCTCTGGCATTTCTTAAGGCTCTAAAACATCAGGACAATACAAACACCCCAAACACTGTTTAGTTTAAGGGGGTTGTAAAGGTTTGTTTTTTATTTTATAAATAGGTTCCTTTTAAGGTAGTGCATTGTTGGTTCACTTACCAATTCTCTTCTAAAATTTTTTTTTTCTTGGTCTGAATTTCTCACTTTCTGTTTCTCCTCAGTAAGCTGTTCTGGCTGACTAACCCCCAGTGATGGGGGCAAGCTTACTGAGGAGCAACAGGAAGTGAGAAATTCAGACAAAGAAAAAAAACATTTAGAAGGGAAATGGAAGGAAAAGGTAAGTGAACCAACAATGCACTAGATTAACCACTTAAGGACCGCCTCCTGCACATATACGCCGGCAGAATGGCACGGCTGGGCTCATGTACGTACAGGTACGTCCTCTTTAAGTACCCAGTCGTGGGCCCGTGCCCGCGACCCAGTCCGAAGCTCCGGGACCCGCGGACCCGATCGCCGCTGGAGTCCCGCGATCGATCCCCGGAGCTGAAGAACGGGGAGAGCTGTGTGTAAACACGGCTTCCCCGTTCTTCACTGTGGCACCGTCATTGATCGTGTGTTCCCTTTTATAGGGAAACACAGTCAATGACGTCACACCTACAGCCACACCCCCCTACAGTTAGAAACACAAATGAGGCCACACTTAACCCCTTCAGCACCCCCTTGTGGTTAACTCCCAAACTGCAATTGTCATTGTCACAGTAAACCATTTGCTGTGAAAATGACAATGGTCCCAAAAATGTGTCAAAATTGTCCGAAGTGTCCACCATAATGTCGCAGTCACGAAAAAAATTGCTGATCGCCGCCATTAGTAGTAAAAAAAAAAAAAAAAAAATTAATAAGAATGCAATAAAACTATCCCCTATTTTGTAAACGCTATAAATTTTGCGCAAACCAATCGATAAACGCTTATTGCGATTATTTTTTTTTACCAAAAATAATGTAGAAGAATACGTATCGGCCTAAACTGAGGAAAAACATTTTTTTTTATATATTTTTGGGGGATATTTATTATAGAAAAAAGTAAAAAATATTGCATTTTTTTTCGAAATTGTCGCTCTATTTTTGTTTATAGCGCAAAAATAAAAACCGCAGAGGTGATCAAATACCACCAAAAGAAAGCTCTATTTGTGGGAAAAAAAGGACGCCAATTTTGTTTGGGAGCCACGTCGCACGACCGCGCAATTGTCAGTTAAAGCGACGCAGTGCCGAATCGCAAAAACTGGCCGGGTACTTTAGCTGCCTAAAGGTCCGGGTCTTAGGTGGTTAATGGAACCTATTTAGAAAATAAAAAACAAACCTTTACAACCCCTTTACCACATACAGAGAGTTGGAGTTAGGTCTATGTACAGAACAGCTTTCAGATTTTAGTGGTCAGAAGTTGTTGCCCCTTATGGTAGTGGTTGGTGGTGTGTGGCCCCCTTAAATATTGGTGATCAAATGGTGTTTCCTACATAACACTGGTAGCCAATGTTCCCTTCTTTATGGCTCTATCTGCCCCCTTGGTGCCCTGGGTGGCTCCTTTATGGTTGTCGTTCCCCCTTTCCTTGGTAGTCAGTGTGAGCAGAGTAGGGATTGACCGATGTCGTTTTTTCAGGTGCCGATCCGATACCGATATTTCGACCACCTCTCAGGCCGATGGCTTATGTTCTGTACATTTAAAAAAAAAAAAATTAACTTTTTTTTTTTTATTGCTGTCAAAAGGAATGTTTACATTCTTTGTGACAGTAATAGGCAGTGACAGGTACTCTTTATGGCGAGATCGGGGGTCTATAAGACCCCTAAACTCCTCAGCACTTGAAAGTATTCAGAACGTCTTATTTTTTTTTAAAACTAGTGCCTCTAAGATGCCAGGAATCCAGGAAGTGATGTCATAACATCCCTTCTGGGTTACTGGATCCGAGACCCGAACGAAGCATCGGCTTTGTTTGGGTTTTTGGCCAGCTGGTGGACGTGGCGCCTGGTTGCTCGGGCCTCCTGGTGGGATGGGAGGGCCTGGGCGGGAGGCAGCGGGGGGGGGGGGTTGTCCCCTCCCGCTGCTTGTAATAACAGCTGATCGGCTTCTGACCGTCCACTCTAAACAACGGTACTGGGGTGATGCCTGCAGCTGCATTCATCCCCCCGGCAAAACCCCATGAAGCAATATCGCTAATATATTTTATGTTTGTTCCACGATACATAAAAAAAAAAGTGAATATTGTCCGCCAATAATCGACCTCACCGATAATTGGTCTTTCCCTAGAGTAGAGTTATTACTTAACCACTTCCTTACTGGGCACTTAAACCCCTTCCTGACCAGAGGACTTTTTGCGATTCGGCACTGCGTCGCTTTAACTGACAATTGCGCGGTCGTGCTCCCAAACAAAATTAACGTCCTTTTTTCCCCACAAATAGAGCTTTCTTTTGGTGGTATTTGATCACCTCTGCGGTTTTTATTTTTTGCGCTATAAACAAAAATAGAGCGACAATTTTGAAAAAAAATAAAATATTTTTACTTTGTTGCTATAATAAATAGCTCAATTTTTATTATTAAATTATTATTTTTTTTTTTATTTTTTTTTACTAGAAATGGCGGCGATCTGCGATTTTTATTGGGACTGCGACGTTATGGCGGACACATCGGACACTTTTGACACATTTTTGGCGCCATTCACATTTATACTGCAATCAGTGCTATAAATATGCACTAATTACTGTATAAATGTGACTGGCAGGGAAGGGGTTAACACTAGGGGGTGAGGAAGGGGTTAAATGTATACCCTAATTAGTGTTCTAACTGTGGGGGGGGGAGGAGGTGACTGGGGGAGGTGACCGATCTGTGTCTCTATGTACAAGAGACACAGATCCGTCTCCTCTCTCCCCTGACAGCACCGCTGTCTGCGAGAGCCGGGAATGAGAGATGATCTCATATGTAAACATATGAGATCATCTCTTATTGGCCGCACAGATCGCCTAGGAAACGGCCGCTCCGATTGGCCGTTCACGGCGATCTGTGACTGGCTGTGTCCAAGGGACACGGCCAGCACAGCAGTTCCCCGCTGCGCGCTCGGGAGCGCGCGCGGGGAACGTGCAAAGGGGAGGCCGTAAAAAGACGGCCTGTTAGAAATTGGGAGCCGCGCTGAGGCCGTACAAAGTCGTACGGCCGTCAGCAAGTGGTTAAAGAAGAAAAGTGATCAGAGGCGGAAAGGGAGGGCTTGTTTACATTTTTTTTTTTATTTACACTTGTGATCTCTGCGATTGGTGCACAGCAATCACAAGGTACAGTGCCTCTAGCTTTGTGCATTTTGCCTATGATCTGCTAATAACAACATGATCACAGTCACTGTGTGTGCACCTGCCCCTGCACAAGCACATAGGTGTGCGCAGCCTATTGCATTAGGGTGTGCACCCCAAAGCTCAAACATACACTACCAATCACTCATGGTGTTTTTTCACAAAGGGAAGTGACTGGTAAATTACACATTTACTGCCCCCTTCCCCCACTCATCCTAATACCTCCCCCAGCTGGCGGGAGAGGTAGGAAGTCGGCAGCGCTGTGGGGAGGAGGGGGGAGGCCAGGGCAGTAAGGGAAATCTGTGCTGCACAGGGTGATTAGGGTGTGCCTGGGCACACCTGGCACATGCCTATGCACAAGCACATTTATAAACTGCGTTGCAGAGAACTGGGTCAACCAAATACCATTTTTTTTTTTTTTTTTTTTTTACACTGGCATGCTATTAAAGCAGAACTCTCCTCTCCTGTACAGCCAACAAAACTGCCTTTTTAGCCCCTGGTTAATCTGCAGTTTGCACGGTCCTGCATGTGTTCAGCTATGACACCAGCCATTTGATGGCTTGACAGTTTGGTTGAGAGCTCAAGTTATCATTTACAGGATGCCTTGAATGTAACTGTTTTGAGAAACGGTTAAATCATTGGGTTTAGTTTTGCTTTAAGGTGGTTAAGCAATAAATTGGCCCACACTTGGTGCCAGATCAGTTCTCTTCCAGCTTGCTAATTATTAAAGAGCTACTTGTGCAATAAACAATGACATGAGGTGGAGGGGCAAGGAGATAGACTTGGTTCCTTCAGAGATTTTGTAACTATCATTTCATTTTTGAGGCCTGTTGTAATCCTCTGTGTGTGTGTGTGTGTAAGGCCGGGTACTCACGACCAAACATGTATGGTGAAAGCGGTCCGTCGGTCCGTTTTCACCATACATGTCTGCCAGAGGGCTTCTGTACGATGGTTGTACACACCATCGTACAGAAGTCCGCGCGTAAACAATACGCGGGGCGTGTCCGCGGTGTCGCCGCGTCGATGACGCGGTGTCGCCGCGACAATGACGCGGCGACGTGGGCGGCCCGCCTTTAAAATGCTTCCACGCATGCGTCGAAGTCATTCGACGCATGCGAGGGACGGCGGGCGCCTGGACATGTACGGTAGGTCTGTACTGACGACCGTACATGTCCGAGCGGGCAGAATTCCAGCGGGCTGTTTTAAAACAAGTCCAGGAATATTTGTCTGCTGGGAAAAGGCCCGGCGGGCAAATGTTTGCTGGAATTCGGCCCGCTCGCGCCCACACACGACCAAACATGTCTGCTGAAACTGGCCTGCGGGCCAGTTTCAGCAGACATGTTTGCTCGTGAGTATGGGGCCTTAGGGTTGTACCGATACTAGTATCGGTATCGGGACCGATTCCGAGTATTTGCGGGAGTACAACGGGGAATGGAGGGAGTACTTAGGGGTTCGGTTTGCGAAAAACGAGCAGGATTCAAGCCTCTGCGCTGTGCAGTACCGCATTTCGCGTTTCGGCGTGAGATGTGAACCATCTCCATAGACACCAATGTGAAATCTCCCCTCCAGCGGCACGGGCGTCTGGCGTGAAAACGCCTAGATGTGAATGGAGCCTAAGTGTGACCTCATCTGTGTTTCTAACTGTAGGGGGCGGGGCTGGACATGTGACGTCATTGATCGTGTTTCCCTATATCAGGGAACACACGATCAATGACGGCGCCACAGTGAAGAACGGGAAAGCTGTGTTTACACACACCTCTCCCCGTTCTTCAGCTCCGGGGACCGATCGCGGGACTCCAGCGGCGATCGGGTCCGCGGGTCACGGACCTTCGGACCGGGTCGTGGGTGCGCGCCCGTGACCCACGGCTGGACACTTAAAGAGGACGTACAGGTACGTGCTTGTGCCCAGCCGTGCCATTCTGCCGACGTATATCTGCAGGAGGCGGTCCTTAAGTGGTTAATCATAAGGAGTCTTTCAAAAGATTGTTTATTTCCATATGATGTTGTAGCTGATGAAAGACCACGCGCTCGAGGATCTTGGCCAGGAATCGAGGTTATCGGCCTAAAATTATTTAGGTCAGCAGGATCTAAACCTGCTTTCTTCAACAGCGGTGAAATGATGGCGTGTTTCAATGGCGTAGGCATAAGGCCAATTGCAAGGCATTTATTAACTAGAATTGTGATATCAGCCGCCAAGGTCACAGCATGTTTTTTATAAAACCGAGCTGGGCACGTATCATCTAAATATGTGGAGGCTTTTAGGCTGTTCATGATCATGATAAGGCTTTTAATCTTAAAGCGTGACATGTTGGGTATCTATTTACTCGGCGTAACATCCTCTTTCACATTATACAAAAAAATTGGGCTAACTTTACAGGTTTTTGTTATTTTTTTTATTAATTTTCCCAAAAAAAAGGTGTTTGAAAAATGATTGCGCAAATACCGTGCGAGGGGGGAAAAAAAAGTTGCAATGACCGCCATTTTATTCCCTAGGGTGTCTGCTATATATATATGTGTGTGTGTGTTTGGGGGTTCTGATAAATTTTCTAGACAAAAAATTGAGATTTTTAGATGGAGAGAAGTGCCAAAATAGTCCCCCACCAGGGTTAAAAACGCTAAACTACCTACCGCAGAAGCAGCGCTGTTACTCTGTTGTGTGCAAATCCTTGGGCTGCCTATCAAGTCTCTCATTTGCTTCATTCATATATTATGCATTGTAGGGTTGTCCCGATACCACTTTTTTGAGACCGAGTACAAGTACCGATACTTTTTTTTCCAAGTACTCGCCGATACCGAATACCGACACTTTTTTTAATGTCATGTGACAGTGGCGGTATTTTTATTTTTTTTTACAATTTTTTTTTTTTTTTTGGGGGGGGGGGGGCTAGTGAATTGTCTGTGTGTGTGTGTGTGTTTTTTTTTTTTTTTTTTTATTTTTTTTTCATTTTTTTTTTTTTTTATTTTTTTTTTTTTTTTTATTGCAATTTTTTTTTTTTTTTTTTTTTTTTTATCAGCCCTGTTGGGGGTCTTTGGTGAGATATCAGGGGTCTTAAAAGACCTCTGAAATCTCCCCTTTAAGACAGAGAAAGGGACTAAGGACACAGATTCCCCAGTCCCTTTCTCTGCAGCCTCAGCTGAAATGAATGGAGAGAAGCTTCTCTCCATTCATAAACTGAAGCATCGTAAACACAGTTTACGATGCTCAGTTATGTGAATGGACAGAGTCAGGGATCACTGACTCTGTCCGTTCGGAAAAGGTAGGAGCCAGGTTTCGGGGCTCCTACCTCCGCTCTCAATCCTCCCAAATTGAGGAGGGAGAGCGACACGGACGAACGGGGGGGGGGGGGGGGAGAAGTGCGACACGGACCGGGGGGGGAGAGGAGGGCGGCACTGTCAGGGGGAGAGGGGAGCAGCACGGGGGAGAAGACTTGCAACTCCCCTGACTGCCCAGGTATCGGCTGAGTTTATTCCAGTTATCCACTCACCAGAATGTGATCACACGTTTCCAAAACGCACTCCGTTCATTCATCATTCATGTTCCTGTAGATTAAACAGCCCGGTCTAATCTCTTCTTTTTTCTCTGCAGTAAAAAAATTTGCCCAGGATCGCATCGCCCCACTTGTAAAAACGATGGATGCCAACTCAAAAATGGATGACTCCATCATACAGGGCATGTTTGAACTTGGGGTTGGTATGATTGTTTGCTTTGTAATAATATCTGAGACTTTGTTTTCAAGAAAAAAAAAACGTAAGGATTAATGTATGACCGATAAATGCAAATGTAGTACACATGATTAACCACTTCAATATCGGGCATTTTCACCCCCTTCCTACCCAGGCCAATTTTCAGCTTTCAGCACTGTCACACTTTGAATGACAATTGCGCGGTCGTGCGACGTGGCACCCAAACAAAATTTGGCGTCCTTTTTTTTATTTTTTTATTTCCACGAATAGAGATTTCTTTTGGTGGTATTTGATCACCTCTGCGGTTTTTATTTTTTGCGCTATAAACAAAAAAAGAGCGACAATTTTGAAAAAAAATGCAATATTTTTTACTATAATCAATATCCCCCAAAAATATATAAAAAAATATTTTTTTTTTCCTTTTTTGTTATAATAAATATCCCAATAAAAAGAAAAAAAAAATGTCCTCAGTATAGGCCGATGAGTATTCTTCTACATATTTTTGGTAAAAACATTGCAATAAGTGTAAATTGATTGATTTGCGCAAATGTTTTATAGTGCCTACAAAATAGGGGATAGATTTATGACATCTATTTGTATTTTTTTTTTTTACTAGTAATGGGGGTTATCTGTGATTTTTGTCAGGACTGCGAAATTGCGGAGGACAGATTGGACATTTTTGACACTATTTTGGGACCATTCGCATTTATACAGTGAACAGTGCTATAAATATGTACTGATTACTGTATAAATGTGACTGGCAGGGAAGGGTTTAACACTAAAGGGCGATCAAGGGGTTAAATGTGTTCCCTAGGGAGTGATTCTAACTGTAGGGGACTGACTGGGGAGGTGACCGATCTGTGTCCCTATATACAAGGGACACACCATCGGTCTCCTCTCCCTGACAGGATGTGGATCTGTGTGTTTACTCACAGAAATCCATGTCCCTGTCTCTGTGACGAGCAATCGCGGGTGCCTGGCGGACATCACGCGCATTGGGTTTTCAGTGATGCGGCGGGTGCGCGCACGCGCTCCACACTGCAGGAATCCCAGGAAGTCAGATGACGGCCGCCCAGAGGGACGAAGGGTTCCAGCAACCGTCATTTGACTATGCGCCGGGCGGGAAGTGGCTGATCCACCTTATGAACAATGACTACTATTGAAACACTAGTATTGAGGTAAATCTTTAGGCCCAGATTCTCAAAAGTGATACGACGGCGCATCTCCAGATACGCCGTCGTATCTCTGCCTAGTTCCGTCGTGTATCTGCCTAGCGCCGTCGTATCTATGCGACTGATTCTTAGAATCAGTTGCGCATAGATATCCCTTAGATCCGACAGGCGTAAGTCTCTTGCGTCGTCGGATCTTAACTGCAATTTTTTTTGCCCGCTAGGTGGCGCTTCCGTCTATTTCCCCGTCGAGTATGCAAATTAGCTAGATACGCAAATTCCCGAACGTACGCGCGGCCGACGCAGTAAAGTTACGACGTTTACGTTAGGCTTTCCCCGGCGTAAAGTTGCCCCTGGGTCTATGAGGCACAGCCAATGTTGAGTATGGCCGTCGTTCCCGCGTCGAAAATTTATAAATTTGCGTAAGTCATCCGTGAATGGTGCTGGACGCAATGCACGCTGGGATTTTCTAGGGACAGCGCAGTTTGTTCGGCGCGGCTTCATTTAAATGAATTCCGCCCGGTGATTTACGTTACGCCGCCGCAACTTTACACTCAAGTGCTTTGTGAATAAAGCACTTGCCTGAAAAACTTGCGGCGGCGTAACGTAAATCGGATACGTTACGCCCGCTCAAATTTATGCCCATCTACGAGAATCTGAGCCTTAATGCCTAGAGCAGGGTTTCTTGCCCAGGGTTCTTCCAAAGGTTGTTGCTAGGGGTTCCTTGAGAAATGAACAATATCTGCCACTCCGGTAAGTTCTCTCTGGCACCAATGATCTTTTTAGCTATCTGTAATTCTTCCCAATGACCACAAGTGTAAGGAGCGTTCTTCCCACTGATCATCACACGAATGTATCAGGAGTTGTAGATATAGTTATTTTTAGCAGGGGTTCCCTGAGACCGGAAAGTTATTTAAAGGATTCCTCTGTGTTGAAAAAGACTGGTCTAGAGCAGTGGTCTCCAAACTGCGGCCCGGGGGCCAGATGCGGCCCTTTGATTGCCTTTATCTGGCCCTTGGGGCACCATTTCATCCACTGATACTAACTGTGGGGCATAATCCCTCCCAATGACACCAACGATCGGGGCCCAATTTCAACCATTGGCACCAACAATGGGGGCCCGATGACACCAATGATGGAGCCCAATTCTTTCCTATGTCGCCAATGATGGGGCTCTATTCCTCCCAATGACATCAACAATGGGGCACAATTGCTTACACTGAAACCAAAGAAAGAGCATTGTTTTTTTCCCACTGACATCAGTACCTCTTCTACGCCCAGTGATCACAGTCCGGCCCCCTAATGTCTGAAGGACCGTAAACTGGCCCTTTGTTTCAAAAGTTTGGAGACCCCTGGTCTAGAGGGATCACTGACTGCAGCAGAATCCCCCCGGGTCAGGGCTTAAGTAGTGTTTACCTTACTACTTTTATGGTGCAAGACCCCCAAAAATGCTGGGCAGGTTTTTTGCTCCCTTTTCAGTTGTCCATGACCAGTTTAGTTTTTGGACTTCTTTTTGGACACAAATAGGATTTCAAGTGTACAAATCATAGAGATTCATGCTTTGCATTTGAATCTATGTATTGTCGCCGCTGCCACCCACTATTCAGGTGGCTTGCCCCCTGGTGAGCGCCGGCCATCTGAATAACAGCCGTTTGTTGGTGTTTGGAAGTGCCTATCAGAGCCAGCTAGGCTTTCCGATCACAGCCTGTTGGCTCTAATCGGCTTCCAAATAGTATACCAGGGAACGCAGGGGGTGTGCGTTCCCTGGTTAACACTGACACTCGTCTCAGCCAATCAGGTTCACTGGGACTGGGTACCAGTAACCTGATTATCTGAAGCGACATCGAGGGCGGGACTCGGGAGAAGACATCGAGGGAGTGCGGAGGGAGGATGGCTGACCCGTGAAAGGTAAGTGAAGGGGAGCAATCTGGCGACAATTGATAGGCACAGTGGCGACAATTGAGTTTGGGCACAGTAGCTGCGTTTGTTGGGCACAGTGAGGCTGCAATTGATGTTGTTGTTTTTTTTTCCCCATTTGTTTGCGCCCAATCAAACCCCCCCCCCCCCAAAACATTTTTTTTTGAGCACCAGCCGCCACTGCTTTTGTTCCGTAGTATATGGGAGAACACAGATCCCTTCTCTCTGATGGGTGTTTCTTTTCATGTGTTGACATGTTGCCACAGATGGGGGTGATTTTTACAGAAGGGTGTTCTTCCCCTTTTCCCCCTTGTTCACAATTTTCTAATCCCCAGCACGACTCTCCTGATGGGGGGTTCGCGCTGATTGTTTATCAGCGCAGCCCCCCCTCGGATCGCCACACTGGACCACCAGGGAAGCCCACACTGGACCACCAGGGAAGCCCACACTGGACCACCAGGGAAGGGCAAAAAATAAAAAAGGAGCAATAAAAAACAAAACTCAGTAAAAAAAATAAAGATGCCAATCAGTGCCCGCAAATGGGCACTGACTGGCAACATGGATCCATTAGTGCCGCCTATGAGTGCCCATCAGTGCCGCATACCAGCCCTGCCAATCGGTGCCATCTCATCAGTGCCGCCATATCAGTGCCCGTAATTGAAAGAGAAAACTTACTTATTTACAAAAAAATTAACAGAAAAAAATAAAAACTTAATTTTTTTCAAAATTGTCGCTCTTTTTTTAGTTGCGCAAAAAAAAAATCGCAGAGGTGATCAAATACCAAAAGAAAGCTCTATTTGTGGGGGAAAAAAGGACGTCAATTTTGTTTGGGTACAGTGTAGCATGACCGCGCAATTGCCATTCAAAGTGCGACAGCGCTGAAAATTGGCTTGGGTGGGAAGGTGCGTAAGGGCCTGGTATGGAAGTGGTTAATAGTTATTTTTTTATAAGCATTCAGAGAGTCAATGTTACAACCGGGTGGTTAATATTTGTAGAAGGAGGTCAGCAATGGCGACCTGCAATGTCTATCATGACCGGTTTCCTTCAATGCTTTAGTTGTCGGCAACAAATTCTTATTATTACAAAGTGATAGCTACTCGTGTAATATTAAATATTTACTCTTCTCTTCTATCTTTCAGCTGATGGGGATAGAGACGGATCCTAAGTACGGAGGAACTGGTTCAACGTTTTTCTCATCCATTCTGGTGATCGAGGAGTTGGCTAAAGTGGACCCATCCGTGTCGATTGTTTGTGACATCCAGAACACGCTCATCAATGCCTTGTTCACGAGACTGGGGACAGAGCAACAGAAAGACACCTACCTGCCCAGGTTGTGCAAAGACATGGTGAGGAACTGTTACTTACCTTGGTTATGGGTTCTCGTGAACTTTCAGATCTATGTAGAGACAGACCATCGTCTGCTCCCACCCAGGAGGAACTTCACCAACCATGACACTGCATTCCCGATCCGTGTCAGAATCACAGTATATATAAAATAATATGCAGTGTGGTTGGAGGGAAGCTTCAGAATGGCAAATATGTTTTTATTACAAATTATGTGAGCAGACCGCAGTTCCTCTTTACCTGCTTTACTTTTGCTCTTTTTAGTGTTGTTGCAAGCATGCAGATAATTGAAGATGAAGTTGCATTTTTCCCGTTTTCACAGGTGGGCAGTTTCGCCCTTTCAGAAGCCGGTTCTGGCAGCGACGCTTTCTCCTTGAAGACCACAGCCCAGAAACACAAAGATTACTATGTGATCAATGGCTCCAAAATGTGGATCAGTAATTCCGAGCAGGCCGGAGTCTTCCTCGTCATGGCCAACGCTGACGTCTCCGCAGTGAGTTCTCTGTCCCTTTTGTATCTCTGGTTGTCGTTGTCACACCTGCTCTTTTACAAAACACATTCATAATCCGTGTAATGCTAAATTTATGCACAAGCTCATTTTTAAATCTTCACACACCCAGAACCTACACTGAGCTTTTTAGATTTTGTAGTTGACATGTTCAGCCAGATAATGGGGGGGCTGGAGGACCCCTGGAGATAATGGGGGGGCTGGAGGACCACTGGAGATAATGGGGCTGGAGGACCACTGGAGATAATGGGGGGGGCTGGAGGACCACTGGAGATAATGGGGCTGGAGGACCACTGGAGATAATGGGGGGGGCTGGAGGACCACTGGAGATAATGGGGGGGGGGGCTGGAGGACCATTGGAGATAATGGGGGGCCTGGAGGACCCCTGGAGATAATGGAGGAGTGCTGACCACTCCTTTTGAAACTACTAAGCTTTCTAGTTTTCAGGCCCATCAAATGGCTCCAGAATTGTTAAAAGCACTGACCTGGAACAAGCCCACAGATCAGGAGCTCTGACATTTGACACTTGCCGTCCAGCCGCCACAGTTTTACTGCGGTAACATGGCTTGGCTGGGCGAAATAACGTTGTGTTACATCGCTTCACCCTGTGGCCACTAGGGGCGCACGTGTGCTGCCGGTGGCACGCGCCTGCTGCTCGCCCACAGGGGCCGATGCGCATGCTAGGGATGGGGAAAAAAATCGATTTTGAATCCTGAATCGAGTTGCAAGGTCAAATTGATTCAGGTTTTCCACCAGGACCGGCGCCGACAATGTGCCGTTGACTTGTCGTTAAGGTTCCCCTATCGAGATGGTTCCTGTAAGGACTGCGCAGGCGCAATCCTTGCCGACGGAAATCTCCGAACCTCGGCCGGCATCCAGGCTCATTCCTTAACATCCCCGTGGATTGGAGGATGTTAAAAAAAAAAAAAAAAAAAAAAGAGCCAGGAGGCGGAGCGAGGACATGAGGCCGACTGGCCACTTTCCTCAAATTCCCTGGATGCCCGCCAAGGTTCGGAGATTTCCGTCGGCAAGGATTGCGCCTGCGCAGTCCTTACAGCAACCATCTTGATAGCCGGAACCAGATTGTCAGATCGCAAAGGTCTGACGCTGTGGACGAGACCGAAGCCGCGGCCTCGCCTAAAAACTCCTGCCCGCAGCTTCTCGGGACTGGCGCAGTGTCCAAAAAAAAAAAACTTGATTCGAATCGTAAATCAAGTTGTTTTTTATTAAAAAATCACAGATTTCTTTGGGAGGGGAAATCGCCCAGCCCTAGCACGGGCACGATGACCGCCGGGGCACCCGTGATCGCTCGTTGCGCAGCAAGAACCGGGAGCTGTGTGTGTAAACGCACAGCTCCTGGTTCTCTAATGCCCTGTACACACGATCACAATTTCCGATGGGATAGAACCTAATGTAATTTTCCTTTGGAATTCCGTTCAAGCTTGTCTTGCATACACACTGTCAGACCAAATTCCGACCGTCCAAAACGCGACGACGTAAAACACTACGACAACCCGAGAAAAATGAAGTTTGGTGCTTCCGAGCATGCGTCGACTTGATTCTGAGAATGCGTGTTTTCTTTCTCCGTCGGAGTTCAACACAGACGATCGTATTTTCCATCGGAAAAAAATAAAATCTGTTCTATTTCTAAACTTCGTCGGGAAAAAAAGTCTGATGGGGCCTGTAACGGAACCCCAAATGGGACAGGGGTTGACGCAGTTTAAGATATTTCATTCCCGAACCCAAGACAGCTATCGACACTCCACAGTCAGGCAAACGAACCCCAATAACGAGACACACATCTCTGTTTGAGGTTCCACACGAATGAGAAAATCAGGCTCTTATATACAGTTAGAGGAGGTAACCAGAACATAAATTAACATGAGCTAATTGACTAATCATTTACCCAGACAAGGTGACTCTGAGATATGATCTTTCAAGGTAGACATCCCGGCTCCTCTCACCTGCTATACAATACACATTCTTTTAGTAGACCTTATGACTCCAGCTCTGACATACTTTACATGAGCTAATTAACTACAGCCAAGTCAGACATCTGACCTTTAGACTGTCTGTTAACTTGCAATACACACATTATCATCAATAGACCTTCACACAATACAGGGTCAACTAGCACAACACACAGGACCTTAGAACATCCTAGATTCATTTACATCACAGTAGCAGACTTCATTACCACAGCAAGCTTTATAGTACAATACAGCCAACACACAATATATATACAATTATCTGACTAGCCCAGACCATAGTGGGGTTCTCATTCACCCTGTGCCCCTATTAGAGACACAGGGTGATCTACACATAAGAGGCACCGGGGAGCTTCTGGGTCCCATGGGCCCTTCCGTTACAGGGCCCACACACGTTCGGAAAATATCCGATGAAAAAAGTCATATGGAATTTTTTCATCGGATATTCCGATCGTGTGTACAAGGCATTAGGGGAAAAATGACTGATTGTATAAGCAGACGATGTATGAACAGGGATCTGTCATTTCCCCTAGTAAGTCCCATCCCCCTTCAGTTAGAACATGCAGAGGGAACACAAATCGCCCCCTAGTGTTAACCCCTTCCCTGCCAGTGACATTTTTACAGTAATCAGTGCATTTTTATAGCATTTGACTAGCTGTAAGCCATAATCGTCAAATTTAAAAGAAAGAAATGCTTGAAATATATCAATCTTTGTGTAATGCATCTATATATTATACAAGTTTCACTTTTTTTAAATTGAATTATTGAAATAAATTCACTTTTTGATGATATTCTAATTCTATGAGATGCACCTGTATATGAGGTTTTCACAGCAGAAGGAATGTTGAACGTAGCAATGCCGGTGACTTGTCGTTATGGTTCCCCTATCCAGATGGTTCCTGTAAGGACTGCGCAGGCGCAATTCTTGCCGACGCAAATCTCCAAACCTCGGCCGGCATCCAGGCTCATTCCTTAACATCCTCGTGGATTGGAGGATGTTAAAAAAAAGAGCCAGGAGGCCGAGCGAAGCGAGGACGTGAGGCCGTCTGGCCACTTTCCTCAAATTCCGCGTCGCCCTGGATGCCGCCCGAGGTTCGGAGATTTCCGTCGGCAAGGATTGCGCCTGCGCAGTCCTTACAGGAACCATCTGGATAGCCGGAACCATATTGGCAGATCACCGGATCACACAGGTATTGTACAACCATTGGAACCAATTCTCTTGTGTATTTCAGGGATACAGAGGGATCACGTGTTTCATAGTGCCTAAGGATACCGAAGGATTTCACATTGGAAAGAAAGAGGATAAAATGGGACTCCGAGCATCTTCAACCTGCAGCCTGTCATTTGATAATGTGAAGGTATGATGACCTTTTTGTGGAGTTGTGAATACTTATTGAAATGGGTTCTGTGAACAAATCCTAGTAAATGGGATCTTCGCAGCAAGGGAGGGTAGTTTTATAAATTTACCACTTCAATACCAGGCACTTTCACCCCCTTCCTGCCCAAGCCATTTTTCAGCTTTCAGCGCTGTCACACTTTGAATGACAATTGCGCGGTCATGCAACACTGTATCCAAATAACATTTTTATAATTTTTTCCCCACAAATGGAGCTTTCTTTTGGTGGTATTTGATCACCTCTGCGGTTTTTATTTTTTGCGCTATAAACAAAAGAGCGTCAATTTTGAAAAAAAAAAGCAATATTTTTTACTTTTTGCTATAATAAATATCCCCCCAAAAATATATAAAAAAAACACATTTTTCTCTCATCGTCCATGGGACAGACACGGCGCCTTAAATCTTGACAAGTGGTTATGTTTCTGTTCATAGGAGAGGGCTAGTCCTCTCCTATGAACAGGAACATAACCCTCTTGTCAAGATTTAAGGAGCTGAGTCCGTCCATGGAAAAGGATTTTACGGTGAGTACAAAACATCCTGGCCCGGATTAAGATACAACTTACGGCGGCGTATCTCCAGATACGCCGCCGTAATTTCAATTTCAAATCTACACTGTCCTATCTTTACGCAGATACGTTGGGAAAAAATAGGCTTCCTCCACCGACGTAACTAGCATACGCCGGCGTATAATTGTGTGCAATTTTACGCTGGCCGCTAGGTGGCGCTTCCGTTGATTTCCGCCTCGAATATGCAAATTAGCGAGATACGCCGATTCAGAAACGTCCGTCCGCCCGGCGCATTTTTTTACGTCGTTTATGTAAGGCTTTTTCCGGCGTAAAGTTACCCCTGCTCTGAGGCGTAGCCAATGTTAAAGCGGATGTGCCACGGGAACAAAATATTAAAAGCCAGCAGCTACAAATACTGCAGCTGCTGACTTTTAATATTAGGACACTTACCTGTCCTGGAGTCCAGCGCCGATCGCAGCAGAGCACGAGCGATCGCTCGTCACTCTGCTGCTCCCCCCGCCATCCACACTGAGGGAACCAGGAAGTGAAGCGCTGCTGCTTCACTGCCCGGTTCCCTACGGCGCATGCGCGAGTCGCGCTGCGCCCGCCGATTGGCTCACACGCTGTGTGCTGGGAGCCGAGTGTTCCCAGCACACAACGGGCGAAAGACGGGATGTGACGGAATGCCCGTCTTTTGCCCGTAGCGTGTGGCCGGAAGTGGGTGCAAATACCTGTCTTTAGACAGGTATCTGCACCCCCCTCCCCCTGAAAGGTGTCAAATGTGACACCGGAGGGGGGGAGGGTTCCGATCAGCGGGACTCCACTTTAGGGTGGAGAACCGCTTTAAGTATGGACGTCGGGTCAGCGTCGCATTTTGCGTCGTTTGCGTAAGTCGTACGCAAATAGGGCTGTGTGTAAGTTACGTTCACGTCTAAAGCATTGACTATTTGTGGCGTAATTTGGAGCATGCGCACTGGGATATTTTCACGGACGGCGCATGCGCCGTTCGTTAAGAACGTCAATTACGTGGGGTCACGGCTAATTAGCGTACAACACGCCCCCTACCAGCCTATTTTGAATTGTGCAGGTTTACGCCGGCCAATATACGCTACGCCGCCGTAACTTTAGGCACAAATTCTTTCTGAATACAGGACTTGCCTCTCAAAGTTACGGCGGCGTAGCGTATATGAGATACGCTACGCCCACCTAAAGGTAGGCAGATGTTTCTGAATCCGGGTCCCTATTTTTTCCCTTAGTTTAGGCCGATACGTATTCTTCTACATATTTTCGGATAAAAAAAAAAATTTGCAATAAGCGTTTATGGATTGGTTTGCGCAAAAGTTATAGCGGCTACAAAATGGGGGATAGATTTAGGAAGTTTTATTTTTTTTACTAGTAATGTCGGCGACCAGTGATTTTTATCATGACTGCGACATTACGGCGGACACATCGGACACTTTTAACGCCATTTTGGGACCATTCACATTTATACAGTGATCAGTGCTATAAATATGCACTGCTTACTGTGTAAATGTGACAGGCAGGGAAGGGGTTAACACTAGGGGGCGATCAAGTGGTTAAATGTGTTCCCTAGGGAGTGATTCTAACTGTAGGGGGAGGGGACTGACTGGGAGAGGTGACTGATCGGTGTCCCTATGTACAAGGGACACACCATCAGTCTCCTCTCCCTGACAGGACGTGGATTTCTGTGTTTACACACACAGATCCACGGTCCTGCTCAGTTACTGGGCAATCGCGGGTTCCCGGCGGCGCGCGAGCCCCCTAGTGGCTCGGGAAGGCGAGGACCTCATATGACGTCCTCCCAGAACGAGAGGCTTTTAGTCATTTGACGGCGGGCGGTAGTCTACTGGTTAAAGTGTAACTCCGCACAAAATATTTATTTTTAAATCTTGGATGGAGTGGGGAAGATTTACAACCACTGTAAGGTTTTTATTTTGTCTGTTTCCCCATTAGAAAGATTTTCACTCATTTCATGACCCCCGAAATATAGCGGGAAATGGATATCTTAACAAAATATAGGGACGGTTGCAGGAAAAAGCTCTTTTATACAGATCCATGTCTTGGAGTCCATTTGTCTGTATTGCCTATCAATTGGTCCCGTATATCTCTTTTTAGAGGGTGTTTGTTTGTTTCTCTTGGGTATATTTCACTCCACACAAAACAAATGCTTTAATGGCTTTGTGAGTATGAACACTCTTTCGCCATTTAAGCCCTAGTTCACATTGATGCGATTTGGCATGCAATTTTACATGTCAAATCGCATGCCAAATCGGCGGCAGTTGCTGGCAATGGCAGCGTCCGAATTGGTGCGACGCCGTATTAGCGTCACCGCATGATTTCCAAAAGTAGTCTCTGTACTACTTTTGGCGATTTCCACTATTTAGAAACCCTCACAGATGTCTCTGAAATTGCCCCCCGAAGTCGGGACTGACATGTGGGAATGAAATTGTGCGCGTTCAGCTGAACTCGCACGGTTTAACCACTTCTTCCCGACGGCCGTACGACTTTGTACGGCCGCAGGGTGGCTCTACATCTCTGGGAGGCCGTGCTTTTACGGCCTGCGCGCGCAGCCCGCGGCGTGGGCGCGTCCGGCGGAGGCGCGCGCGCGCCGCATCGCTGAGATGCCGATGCGAGTGCCTGGCGGCCGCGATGTCCGCCAGGGACTCGCGATCGGCGGCTACAGGGACAAGACGTGGAGCTCTGTGTGTAAACACAGAGCTCCACGTCCTGTCAGGGGAGAGAGGAGACCGATCTGTGTCCCTTGTACATAGGGACACAGCATCGGTCACCTCCCCCAGTCACCCCCCTTCCCCCACAGTTAGTAACACAATTCAGGGTACACATTAACCCCTTCCTCACCCCCTAGTGTTAACCCCTTCAATGCCAGTCACATTTATACAGTAATTAGTGCATATTTATTGCACTGTTCGCTGTATAAATGTGAATGGCGCCAAAAATGTGTCAAAAGTGTCCGATGTCTCCGCCATAATGTCGCTGTCACGAAAAAAAATGCTGATCGCCGCCATTAGTAGTAAAAAAAAAAAAAAAAATAATAATAATTCTGTCCCCTATTTTGTAAGCGCAATAACTTTTGCGCAAACCAGACGCTTCTTGCGATTTTTTTTTTTTTTTTTTAACAAAAATATGTAGAAGAATACGTATTGCCTAGACTGAGAAAAAATTATTTTTTTTTTAAAAATTGGGCAATTTATTATAGTAACAAGTAAAAAATATTGTTTTTTTTTTTCAAAATTGTCGCTCTATTTTTGTTTATAGCGCAAAAAATAAAAACCGCAGAGGTGATCAAATACCACCAAAATAAAGCTCTATTTGTGGGGAAAAAAGGACGTCAATTTTGTTTGGGAGCCACGTCGCATGACCGCGCAATTGTCAGTTAAAGCGACGCAGTGCCGGAAGCTGAAATTTCACCTGGTCAGGAAGGGGTATATGTGCCCAGTAAGGAAGTGGTTAATTCTTGCAGTCAGTGTGAACCTGGGCTAAAGGATTTTTAATCGTGTGCAATCCAGTCTTGTGATTAACTCCCCTGCTCCCTGTGTCCACTCGGACATGGAGCCCGCCCCCTCTCTCCTCTGACTGACTAGCTGACTTTAACAGCAGCGGTAGTCAATGGCGCCGGTTCTGTGTCTCAGCCAATCAAAAAGGAGAATCTCGGATGGCTGAGAGATTCGTGGACATTGCTGGACAGAGAGGGGGGGGCTGGTGTACACAGGCTTGTTATCTTGGTGCATAGAATGCATTAAGATAAAAAAACCTTCTGCCTTTACATCTCCTTTTTAAAAGTCACTCATTTATTTATTTATTTATGTATTTATTTATTTATTCATTAAAATGCTTGCAAAACAGAGCAGTCTTACACACGTGCCGCCATGCGCTGGCGGGATAAAAACAGGACAGGAAAGGGGCAGAAACGACATCGATCAAACAAGTAACAATAAAAACTTTATTGCTAAAAATTGTGACTGCATCTTTCAGATTTTAAAAAAATGCCAGCATTAAAATTAGGATAAGGGGCACTGTAGGTAGTAGTGCACACAGAATGCTTTTTATCTTAATGCATGGAATGCGTTAAGATAAAGAAAACTTCTGGGCCAGATTCTCGTAGGAGATACGACGGCATATCTCCAGATAAGCCGTCGTATCTATGAGTCAGAGCTGTCGTATCTTGACGCCTGATTCAAAGAATCAGATACGCCAAAATTTCTCTAAGATACAACCAGCGTAAGTCTCCTACGCCGTCGTATCTTAACTGCATATTTACGCTGGCCGATAGGGGCGTGTACGCTGATTTACGCCTAGAAATATGTAAATCGGCTAGATACGCTTATTCACGAACGTACGCCCGGCCGACGCAGTACAGATACGCCGTTTACGTTAGGCTTTTTCCGGCGTAAAGTTACCCCTGCTCTATGAGGCGTACCAATGTTAGGTATGGACGTCGGAACAGCGTAGAATTTTTCACGTTTTACGTCGTTTGCGAATAGGGCTGGGCGTCCTTTACGTTCACGTCGAAAGCATTGTTTCTTTGCGGGTTAATTTGGAGCATGCGCACTGGGATACTTTCACGGAGGGCGCATGCGCTGTTCGTAAAAAGCGTCATTTACGTGGGGTCACAATAAATTAACATAACACACGCCAACATCTTCCATATTTGAATTAGGCGGGCTTACGCCGGCCTTTTTACGCTACGCCGCCGCAACTTTGCTTTGAGAATACTGCACTTGCCTGTCAAAGTTGCGGAGGTGTAACGTAAATAGGATACGTTACGCCCGCACAAAGATGCGCACTTCTACGTGAATCCAGGCCTCTGACTTTACAACCCTTTTAAAGGCTTATCTCTGGTCTCCCACAGTAATTCTATTCCACCACTAGATGTCACCAGTCTACCAGGTTGAATGTGATCCAGCCACAATTCAATATCGCTTTCTGGGGATATGTCATTCAACCGCCCTGGGCTCACAGGAGAATGCTGTAGAAGATAGTGGCACCATGGTTATTATATGGCTGAGACATTCAGCATGCAGTAAGGTTTTTAAAACAAAAAATGGTGCAGGGTTGCTGCAAGGTGCAATGGGGACTGGATAAATTGGGGGGGGGGGGGGGGTATACTGCACACAGGGCGTTAATTTAAGAGCAGCTGTAATATACACCTCTATGTACAATTAATCTTGCGCTGTGTTTCATACAGGTTCCAGAGTCCAGTGTCCTCGGCCAGGTTGGACAAGGTTACAAATATGCGATAGGAATGCTGAATGAAGGTCGGATTGGAATTGCTGCCCAGGTGATACAACGGGACCAGTGTGCTGAAATGCCATGACACAAACACAAAAAACACAAAAAATATTCAACAGTTTTGCTCATGAGAATGCTGCTGTGTTCTCTCTTTCCTGTAATTAGTAGTTACCCTTATCGAGTGGCCGGCTATTGTGTAACATTAAAATGTGTATATCCAGAGCGCTCCAAGCAGAGAGGGTAGCAAATCTTCACACACTTTAGGCAGCACTCAGGGAGACAAGCAATCTCTAATGGAAACAGAAAAACAAACAAGGCGCCTCTAAGTGCAGAAGTATACAACTTTTAATATCCTCTAAAGGGGTTAAAATCACTTACAAGAAAGTGGATGAAACGGGCATGTAGCAGGTAACTGACCTGTCACTGGCTGAAGAAGGAACCAATGAGCTGTTCCGAAACGCATCCCGCCTCTGACACACTTCCTGTCCACTTCCTGTTTGTGTTCCATGCTGGTTTCTGTCTCGCTTCCTCTGACGTCATCCCCAGGCTCCAGCACTATTGTGTCCTCTGAACATTCACAGCACAAGTCGGCTGTTATCTCGTGGACTTCCCTGGAAGCTTTACCATTACAGACTGGGACTGCCCTGCCACTTCAACATCTCCTGGATGCACTTATCTGCTACATGCCTGCTTCATCCACTATCTTGTAAGTGTTTTTAACCCCTTTAGGGGTTATTAAAAGTTTTATACTTCTGCACTTAGAAGCGCCTTGTTTGTTTTTCTATTGTGTAACATTACAGCCAGTTTTAATAATCTTGTAAAAAGAGAATGCATGGTGAATTATCTTATTGAAATTTTGTCAACATTCCCATGAGGTAAGAACCTTCTGAAATCTGTGATAAGGTCAGGGGGATCCTGATTGTCTGTCTCTGCTTCCAGAATATTGCTTTTGATATTACTAGAGGAACATTTGTATGTAGAAATATTTGCTTAGAGCCTGTTTAAAATCCACAATGATGGAATCGCCATATCTACTGCATTCCGAAAAACCTGTAAAACACAGTGAATCGACGCATTTCACATTCAGGTTGCTTCCTTAGTCCCCATTCACACCTAGGCGTTTTGTCGCCTGTAGTGTGACGCCGCTGCCGCCAGAGGGCTGGAAACACATTGCCCTCTATGGAGATGGTTCACATCTCCACGCCGGACGCCTGCCGCCTGAAAAAAGGTCCCGGACCTTTTTTTCAGGTGGCTTTCGGCGTGCGGGGACCATCTCAATAGAGGGGCACATCTAGGCGGACAATCGCAGCGTTTTGTCGCCGCAAATCGCGGTACAAAACGCAGATATTTGCCCCTGCAATTCGCTGGACAAAACGCCACGATTTCGTCCGCCTAGATGTGAATGGAGCCTTAGTCTCCACTTGGATAGACATGAAGATAAGGCTATGTAGAAATCGCATACCCAGGGACCAGTGTTGGAATAGTATATTGAAATTACATCACCAATTTAAATTGTTTGTTAACCCCCCCCCCCACAAAAAAACTGATTCTGGTCCCTTAAAGCAGATTAATCGGCACAGCACAGTGCTTGTGCTGTGTAATCTGCCCCTCCCTGATCACTCCACTTCCTGTGTCCCCCTCTCTGCGCTGACAATGAAAATCAGGACTGCTGAGCCCTGCCCATTGTTGTCAGCGTATGTCCCTCCATTTTCCGCAGCCCTGCTGTGCTATCCTCTCTCCCCCTCCCTGCCTGTCAGCTCAGTGTCTGTGTGTCTCTGTCTTTTTTTATTATTTTTTTTTATTTAGCTCAGGCATACGGTATTTGGTATTTTCTAAATGATTATTTCTTTTGATTTTCTATTCCTTTCAGAGATGATTTGATAACTATTTATTACTTGTCATAGAAATTATCAGATTTTTTACCTCCTTTTGTGTGTTGCAGATGCTGGGCTTGGCTCAGGGCTGTTTTGATCAGACCATCCCATACACCAAGCAGAGAATCCAGTTTGGGAAGAGGATATTTGACTTTCAGGTATGGCATAATACTGTTTTCATATGCATCCTATCTATAACAAATGTGAGCAGCTGGTTTTTATCTTGGGGGAAAATGTGCCATTTTCTAGGACACTTGCTGTTCTGGAATCCCATATTCCTATCCCAGGAAAACCCTATAGGGCAGTGATGGTGAACCTTGGCACCCCAGATGATTTGGAACTACATTTCCCATGATGCTCAACTACACTGCAGAATGCATGAGCATCATGGGAAATGTAGTTCCAAAACATCTGGGCTGCCAAGGTTCTCCATCACTGCTATAGGCTCTTTACTACCCGAGCAGCTATGTCTAATCACAGCTGATCATGGTGTACACAGGAAAAGCCATGTATCCTCTACTTGCGCTGACAGATGTGAGTAGAGGAGAGACGATCGGCTGCTCTCCTGACCAGGGGGGGTCTGCGTTGATTATCGGTGCAGCCTCCCAAGGATGCCCACCCAGAACCACCAGGTAAACCCACTAGAGCCCACCAGGGATGATAATCGGTGCCAATTTGGGATGGCACTCTGTGCCCATCAGTGATGCCTGCCAGTGCCTCCTGATCAGTGCTGTCTGAGTGCCCATCAGTGCCACCTATGCATGCCCATCAGTAATGATTGCTATGCAGTTTCATTGTGCTCTTTACACTGGCTGTGCTTAGTGTTTTCTGATAACTGTTGTACTTGAAGTGTAACTAAAGGCAAAACATACTTTTCTTCTTTTTTTTCTTTTTTTTTTGATAGAGTAAGGGAGGGCTTATAACCCCTTTCAGTTTTTTTTTTTCCTATAGGGAAGATTTCACTTCACTTCCTGTCCCAGAGCCCAAACAGGAAATGAGAGGAAATCCCTCCAAAGTGAAAGAATCCCAGAGTGTCTTCAGAACTATTGTCCCCATTGGAAGATTTTCCCTTTTTATTACCATATTTTCCGGTGTATAAAACTTGCCTCAAAACCCGGGGGTCGTCTTATACGCCGGTACCAGACCTCGGGCATCCATTATTTAAAAGCCGCGCCTCCTCCTTGTGGTGTTCCGTGATAGGCGGAACACTTGGTTTCCCAGCAGAGCCTCTGTTCGGTGTTCCGCCTATCACGGATGTCTTCTCATCCTCGGCTTCGGACGAGAGGACCTCCGATAGGCGGAACACAGGCTCCCATCACGGAACAGCATGAGGAGGTGGCGCGGCTTTTGAATAATGGACGCCCGCAGTACAGGACTAAAGTCATGGCACAGTGAGGCATTTTGATGGCACAGTGAGGTATGTAATGGGCACAGTGAGATTTGAAAAAGCTGAATAAAGAATGTTCCTGTCAGCGGTTGTTCCGGCTACCCCTCGGCTTCCAGACAGACTAGTAGGAAGGGGGTCGTCTCCCAAAACCAAAATTTTATCTGGAAAATTAGGGGGTCGTCTTATACACCGGCAAATACGGTACTTTTCTAAAGTGAACCCAAAATTTGGATTTTCTTTCAATTTCAATAATTACAGTAAACAGGGCAGATACAACTCTTTAATGCTAGCAGAGATGGCAAAAAAAAAACTGTGTGTTCCTCTCCACTCCATCCTTTTGCCTTTAGTTACACGTTAAAGAGGAGTTCCACCTAAAAATGGAACTTCCTCTTAACCCACTCCTCGCCCCCTTACATGCCACATTCGGCATGTAATTTTTTTGGGGGGGGGGAGTGGGGGCTTCAGGAGAAGGCGACTTCCTGTCCCACTTCCTTCGCCTTTCCAGCCCCTCGGCGGAAGAAGATTGGCTTAATCGCCTTTTCACAGCCCCTCCCTGTAGGCGAGCGCCTGTCCAATCGGACGGCGCCGCTCACGCATGCGCACTGCTGCTCGCACACTGCCGCTCGCGAATGCGCAGTGGGTGCCCGGCCGTGAAGCCGAAAGCTATCACTGCCGGGTGCCCACACTAGTAATGAAGAGGGGGGCGAGGAGCGGGCTGCAGATGGACACAGATCTGGCTGCATTGAGGCTGCAGATGGACACAGATCTGGCTGCATTGAGGCTGCAGATGGACACAGATTTGGCTGCATTGAGGCTGCAGATGGACACAGATCTGGCTGCATTGAGGCTGCAGATGGACACAGATCTGGCTGCATTGAGGCTGCAGATGGACACAGATCTGGCTGCATTGAGGCTGCAGATGGACACAGATCTGGCTGCATTGAGGCTGCAGATGGACACAGATCTGGCTGCATTGAGGCTGCAGATGGACACAGATCTGGCTGCATTGAGGCTGCAGATGGACACAGATCTGGCTGCATTGAGGCTGCAGATGGACATCGATCTGGCTGCATTGAGGCTGCAGATGGACACGGATCTGGCTGCATTGAGGCTGCAGATGGACACGGATCTGGCTGCATTGAGGCTGCAGATGGACACGGATCTGGCTGCATTGAGGCTGCAGATGGACACGGATCAGGCTGCATTGAGGCTGCAGATGGACACGGATCGGGCTGCAGATGGACACGGATCGGGCTGCATTGAGGCTGCAGATGGACACGGATCGGGCTGCATTGAGGCTGCAGATGGACACGGATCGGGCTGCATTGAGGCTGCAGATGCACACAGATCGGGCTGCATTGAGGCTGCAGATGCACACAGATCGGGCTGCATTGAGGCTGCAGATGGACACAGACCATTATTTTGCTTCAAAGTGGTTTATTTTTTTTTTAAGTTATTTTTCCTGAAACTTCCCTCTTAAATTGGGGTGCGTGTTATACGCCGATAAATACGGTATATAATATAAAAGTGCAGGAAGGGCACTGGACAAAGCACTAGGGAGGTGAAATGATTTCATACAGTAATGTAATCTGTAAGAATATAGTGTACTGTATGTTATGTTTTTTGTTCTTTTTGAATTTGCCGCCGGGCTCTGCCCCCATGCGTTGCGACGCTTGCAGGGAGCTCGGAACACAATACATCGGGCGGATGGGACACAGCGGGGGGACATAGCAGGATCCTGGTGACAAGGTAAGTATACTGGACCAGGAGTCTGCAATGAAATCCTGAGCGTTGCTCGGGGTTACCGCTATTGGTACTGAAATTTAACCCCGATCCACACTCTGGAATACCACCAGGAGGGTTAAATGGCTCTAAAAATTCAAATGTAAGAGAAATAGACTCCAATTTTGTAATACTATAAAAGCCGCATTATTTGAAACAAAGCTAAATTGTTACTCATAAGCTTCTCATAAATCCAACTCCATATCAAATGCAGTGTGCCGCCAGACCCGCTAAAGCTGGTATACAGGCCGAGTAGATCAGCGTTTTCCCCGGTCTTTTCCTGTGTAACTTCCGGTGATGTCACTTCTGGTCATCGTGCAGCCATGCCCTGACGTGTTTCGTCGTTACAACTTTGTCAAATGTTTGAAGAAAACGTAAAAGAGTCATGACTTGTCTTATGCATAAATCTTAATCAGTTTTAAGCACAGGGTTAAGGGTCGTGTTGATGGCATCTGTTTGAGACACTTCTGGGATTATTCAGATTTCATTACCAGGTGACCTGCATGTAACCTGTTTTAAGTGGGTTTTGCATTCTAATATACTATAGGAATGCAAAACTCACTACAGGCCTTTATCAACTATCTGTATGGAGGCATAAATAGTCCACTAGTCCAATCGGCATTTCATGACTGGTTACTTTAGAAACCCTTATTAAAGGGCAGTAAGCATTTGAAATTACTTCACCATGTTGGGATTTGTTTGTCTGGCTTCCCACTTTCCTGTTTTGTTGAGCACCAGACATAAAAGAATAATGCTCCGGTAACTGTCTTTTTTTCTTTTTTTTCTTTGCAGGGTATGCAGCATCAGATCTCGCACGTGGCCACACAGCTGGAGGCAGCCCGACTACTTACTTACAATGCAGCCAGGCTGAGGGAAGCTGGGAGACCCTTTAAGAAGGAGGCCTGCATGGCTAAGTACTTCTCCTCGGAGGTAAAGCTGCACCATGTACAAGTCCGGTACCCTGTGGGTCAGTTTATAGATGTGCTAATCTCAGACAACGCCACTACAGTGGTTTACGTAAACAAGCAGGAGGAAACAAGGTCTCCAAGCTTGTTGGTACTATCACAAGTGATCCTGCTTTGGGCAGAGGCACATTTGGGTTCCCTAAGGCTCTGTTCACACCTAGGCGTATATACGCCTGTAGTGCGACGCCGCAGCCGCCCCTGAGACGCTGGAGGGATGATTTCACATTGCCCTCTATGGAGATGGTTCACATCTGAACGCCGTACGCTGTACGCCTGGACCTTTTTTTCAGGTGGCTTTCGGCGTTCGGCATAGGAGATGTGAACCATCTCCATAGAGGGGGTACAGCTGCATTCACAATCGCAGCGTTTTGTCGCCGCAAATCGCGGTACAAAACGCTGCAATTTGTCGCCGCAAATCGCGGTACAAAACGCTGCAATTTGTCGCCGCAATTCGCGGGACAAAACGCTGCGATTTGGTACGCCAAGGTGTGAATGCAGCCTAAGAGACTACCTCAGCTGAAATACTATTGGACAAGGAGATTGGGAGCTGAAATCGGAGAACTTTGCTGAGATAACAACCAAATGGGGTACTCCACAGATTAAATGTGTTTGCCTCCAGCAAGAACAGAAATGTCAGGAATTACTTTGCGTTGAAGGAGTCTCTAGCTCTGGGAATCGGATGCATTGACTCTAGAGTGGTACTTCAAACTGACTTATGCCTCTTCCCCAGTGTCGATTCTCCCGCAAGTGAGAAGATCATGCTGAAATCCTGCCAGGTCATTCTCATAGCCTCATATTGGCTAAGGAGGCATTCACTGGTTTTCGGCCCTAGTGTCCCTGTCGAATTCCCCCTCCTTGGACTGTTTCCTGATCTGCTCTTTAACCACTTAAGCCCCGGACCTTTAGGCAGCTTAATGCCCAGGCCAGGTTTTGCGATTCGGCACTGCGTCGCTTTAACAGACAATAGCGCGGTCATGCGACGTGGCTCCCAAACAAAATTGGTGTCCTTTTTTCCCCACAAATAGAGCTTTCTTTTGGTGGTATTTGATCACCTCTGCGGTTTTTATTTTTTGTGCTATAAACAAAAATAGAGCGACAATTTTGAAAAAAAATCAATATTTTTTACTTTTTGCTATAATAAATATCCCCCAAAAACATATATAAAAATGTTTTTTTTTCCTCCGTTTATGCCGATACGTATTCTTCTACCTATTTTTGGTAAAAAAAATCGCAATAGGCGTTTATTGATTGGTTTGCGCAAAATTTATAGCGTTTACAAAATAGGGGATAGTTTTATTGCATTTTTATAATTTTTTTTTTTTTACTACTAATGGCGGCGATCAGCGATTTTTTTTTTTTTTTTTTTTTTTTTTTTTTTTTTTTTCCGTGACTGCGACATTATGGCGGACACTTCGGACAATTTTGACACATTTTTGGGACCATTGTCATTTTCACAGCAAAAAATGCATTTAAATTGCATTGTTTATTGTGAAAATGACAGTTGCAGTTTGGGAGTTAACCACAGGGGGCGCTGTAGGAGTTAGGGTTCACCTAGTGTGTGTTTACAACTGTAGGGGGGTGTGGCTGTAGGATTGACGTCATCGATTGACTCTCCCTTATATAAGGGATCACTCGATCGATACGCCGCCCCAGTGAAGCACGGGGAAGCCGTGTTTACACACGGCTCTCCCCGTTCTTCAGCTCCGGGGAGCGATCGCGACGGAGCGGCTATAAACGAATAGCCGCGCCGTCGTCCCGGATCGCTCCCCGCGGGAATCCGACCGCCGCATGTAGCGGGGGGGGGTCCCGATCAGACCCCCCACCCGCTAGAAGGCAAGGACGTACATGTACGCCTATGTGCCTGTACGTGCCATTCTGTGGACGTACATTTACATGCGGCGGTCGGGAAGTGGTTAAGGGGCCCATTCTTCACCCCAATACTTGCCTCCTCCATTTGGCAACATGGAGGCTGAGAGGAAAATCCTCAGAGACAAGTGTCTGTTCTTCACCCCCAATCCTCGTCTCTTCCGTTTTTGATGGCTTGAAGGTTGAGAGGAAGATCCTCAGACAAGGGTTGCTCAGAGAAAGCGATAGACACTTTTTGGGGGTTATTCACTAAAACTGGAGAGTGCAAAATCTGGTGCAGCTCTGCATAAAAACAAATTGGCTTCCAGGTTTTATTGTCAAAGCTTATTTGAACAAGCTGAAGTTAGAAGCTGTTTGGCTACCATGCGCAGTAGCACCAAATTATGAGTGCGCCAGTTTTAGTAAATCTCCCTGTTTGTTTTTGTAGGAAACTCTGCACCAGGAAAATGTATTCTAAAGTTTTTAAGACCTTTGTTTCCTGGAAAGCAAGATACAAAAGGATGGATTATTCCATTCCCACTGTGTTCGAATTTTTACAAACCGGGTGGATAAGAATTTATAGCCAGATTCACATACATCGGCGTATGTTTAAGCTGGCGTAGCGCAGCTCATTTGAGCTACGCCGACGTAAAATAGAGAGGCAAGGCCAGTATTCACAAAGCACTTGCTCCCTAAGTTACGTCGGCGTATCGCAAATGGCCCGGCGTAACCCCGCCTAATTCAAAATAGGCAGGTAGTGGGCGTGCTCCATGTAAAGTACCCGTGACCCCATGTAAATGAGGGCCGTTGGTACGGCGCATGCGCACGCATGCTCAAAATCACGTCGCAAATACTCATTGCTTTCGCAAAGCTTACGCAAACAACGTAAAATACAACGGCTGTTCGGTCGTCCATACCTTGCATGGGCTGCGCCATCTTTTTGGTGGTTTATTTGTGTCTTGCTCATTTACATATTCGACGCGTAAATCCACGTACACGCCCCACAGGGTTTTCTGCCGGGGCCCCCGCTTTTTTCTTTTAAGCTCTTTTACGAGCAGGGGCCCCGGGCTTCTTCGGCGTCTTCTGCTGGTGGGGGGGGGGTCCCAGTCTTCACCGCCGTCCAGTTCTCTTCTGCCGGGGGGTGGGGGGCGCTTTCTTCTTTAGCTCTTTTATGAGTGGGGCCCGCCCGGGCTTCTTCGACGTCTTCTGCGGGGGGTCCCAGGCTTCACCGCCGTCTGGTTCTCTTCCGCCGGGGTCTCTTCATTAGCTCTTTTACGAGCAGGGGGCCCCATGCTTCTTCAACGTTCTCTGCCGGGGGGTCCCGGTCTTCACTGCCGTCTAGTTCTCTTCCGCCGGGGGCCCCCGCTCTCTTCTTTTAGCTCTTTTTTACGAACAGGGGGCCCCGGCCTTCTGTCGCCTGCCTTCTTCTCTTCTTCGATGTTGACACGTCGCTTCCTCCCACTGTAATGCTGTGTGCTCGGCTAACAATGATTTTATATAGACCTCTTATGACGTCACAGTCCCATCATGCTCCGGGTGGTGACGACATAAGGGGGCGGGTTTAACCCGGTGACCGCACACACAGCAATACAGCAGGAGGAAGCGACGTGTCCACATCGAAGAAGAGAAGAAGGCGACAGAAGCCCGGAGCCCCCCGTTCGTAAAAGAGCTGAAGAAGAGAGCGGGGACCCCCGGCGGAAAAGAACCAGACGGCGGTGAAGACCGGGACTCCCCCGCCCCCCCCCGGTAGACGGCGAAGAACCCCGGGGCCCCTCCCGCTCGTAAAGAAGAAAGCGGAAGACAACCAGACGGTGATGAAGACTGGGACCCCCCCCCCCCCCCCCGGCAGAAGACGTTGAAGAAGCCCAGCCCCCCGCTCGTAAAAGAGCTAAAGAAGAACGCTCCCCCCCCCCCCCATGGCAGAAGAGAACCGGATGACGGTTAAAAACATTAAAAGTGTAGTGTGTGTGGTTTTTTTTTTTTTTTACTTTTTTTTTTTTTTTCCCCAGGTGAATGGGTAGGTGTACCCCATACTCATTCACCTAGGGTGGGGACCGGGATCTTGGGGGCGAGGCCCTGTCCTCATCAACATGGGGACAGGGTGCTTTGGGGTGGTATGTGCCCCAAAGCACCTACCTCCCCATGTTGAGGGCATGCGGCCTGGTACGGTTAAGAGGGGGGGGGGGGGCTCACTCGTCCCCACCCCCTTTCCTGACCGGCTGGGCTGCATGCTCGGATACAGGTCTGGTATGGATTTTGGGGGGACCCCCATGCCGTTTTTACGGGGTTTCCCCTTAAAATCCATAGCAAACCCAAGCTCCTGGTATGCTCTTGGAGGGGGAACCCATGCCGGTTTTTTATTTGAAATTTGGCGTTGAGTTCCCCCTCAAGATTCATACCAAACGCAGCTGACACAGTGCACTGCGGTTACCTGCGTTTATGTGCAGATAGCTGCGGGACATCGCAGCTGGACGCATTCAATTCAATTTTTTCTATTCGCACAAAACTGCAGGTAATCGTGGCGTGTGAAGGGTGTCATAGGAAAGCATTGTGTGCTTCTAGCTGCGGTAAAATCCACAGCTAAAAGAACCATTCTATCCGTCCGTGTGAAAGGGGCCTTAGACCTATTGGTAACGGTGTTTCTGAGACTCTTCTAGGACAGCGTCCTTTTTTTTTTTTCTTACCCTGAACTTTTTTAACCTTTTTCTATAGGTGTTTGGTTATGTTTTTAGATTTATTTGTATATTTTTGACCTTTGGTTGGATTTCCCTCGTGCACACTGGTGGCGGTTCTTCTTTTGGTTGACAACTGAGGGGAGTGGAGGGGCCTTTTAACTATTTTTGGTATTGAGTTTCCTGAAGAGGGCAGCTGTCTTGGAAACACTGTTACCGGTAGGTGTAACCGTGTTTTTTTCTTTTCTTCTGTTGCAGTTCCTGAAATATATTCATTTTATGAACCATCACACAACCTGATGACCTTTTTATCTTCTTAGGTGGCAGCAATGACAACCAGCAAGTGCTTGGAATGGATGGGAGGAGTTGGCTTCACCAAAGACTATCCAATAGAAAAATTTTACCGGGATGTCAAGATAGGTAAGATGCATCATACTGACCTATATTACCATTTAATGACAACTAGAAAGCAAACTTTTCAAATTCTTTTCTCAAACATGTATGTAGACCTTACCAAGAGAATATGAAACATTCTCTTGATAGAGTAACCCCACACATCCACTACCTGAGTGAGACGGAGTGCCTAGGAGCGGGTGCACCACACAATGGGTGTCACAGGAGAGTTTGCGTGAGCAGCAGGGGGCGTTGCTAGGTCTGCAAAAGATCAGGGGCTTGAGCCAATAGCAGTGGTCACCAACCTTTTTGCAGGCCCGCGGAAGGGGGGGAGTCACGCTGGTGGTAAGCAATTTTTTGCACGCAACGGCTGGTGTTGGCACTTCAATCATCATGGCACCATGGATGATATGGTGTCAGGGGGATTGATGCGCATTGTTTCTATTGTTGCAGTCTAATATTTAATGAAGTGGTTCAACTCGCCATAATGCAGAATCAGTGGAAGCCCTGGGCGTGTCACTTGCCACCGTCGCCTGTCACCAGATGCAGCGTGTCACTTGCCACCGTCACCCGCCACCTGATGTGGATTGTTTTTTGCCACTTTCACTTGGCAGCAGATGCGGATTGTTTTTTGCCACTTTCACTTGGCAGCAGATGCGGATAATCCCTTGCCACGTCACCTGCCACCATTTTCAGATTGCCACGTCGCCTACAACCATTTGTAGATTGTCACTTGCCACATCTGCCACCATTTGCAGATTGTCACTTGCCACCAGATGTGGGTTGTCACTTGCCAACTGATGTGGATTGTCATGTGCAGTGCCGCCAAATGTGCATTGACGCAGGCTGGCAGCACTGGTCCATTTAGTGAGGGCAGGAGAGCAGTGATGCAGGGCAGGCAGTGAGAGATGATGTCATCTCTCTACTTCCCGCCGCACCTCGCTCCCACATTGAAGAGGCCCGGCTGTGAAGAGCACTGATGTGGAGCGGGCGGAGAGAGATGTCATCTCTGGTTGTCCGCTCGCTCACCTCTCTCCTCTCCTCCACCTCTCTCATGCAGCCAGCCCGCCCGCCAGCCACAGCAGTCGCGGCAGCGGCCCGCTGGTTAGGCAGGGACCCTGCGGCAAGAGACTCTGGGCTATGCTCCCCAGATTCAGGGCTATAGCCCCAATAGCCACCCCCTAGCAAAGCCCCTGGTGGGCAGTATCACTGTGGAGCACAATTCTGTTTCTCATCAATGGTGTGGTGTTCTTTAGACGTTGTTATTAAAAGGACTATTATTATATGGACACTCATATTTGTTTTTGAAATGATTACTGTATATACTCGAGTATAAGCCGACCCGAATATAAGCCGAGGCACCCAATTTTACCACAAAAAACTGGGAAAACGTATTGACTTGAGTATAAGCCTAGGGTGTCCATGTGCATGCCTCACTGTGTCCATGTGCATGCCTCACTGTGTCCATGTGCATGCCTCACTGTGTCCATGTGCATGCCTCACTGTGTCTATGTGCATGCCTCACTGTGCCCATGCCTCACTGTGCCCATGACTAGACTGACGTTTAACATGGGAGTCTATAGAAGAGGTGCCCGGATTTGAAAAATCAAAGCTCCCCAGCCGTAGGTCCCTCAGACAACAAACTTTGCACACTTGTAGAGGAGAAATGGGACTACATGTGTGCCAAGTTCCGGGTCCAGGGGGCCGGTACCGGGTCCCCACAGTCACCAGAGAAATTACCGTTTAACATGGGAGTCTATGGAAGGGGTGCCCGGTTTTGAAACATCGGTGCTCTCCGGCCAACAAACTTTTAACACTTGTAGAGGAAGCGTGGGGCTACATGTGTCCAGGGGACTTGTGGCCAACCCGGGTCCCCAAAGTCAGGGAGATCAGGTGCAAAAAGGTGACTTGAGTATAAGCCGAGGGATGCATTTTCAGCACAAAAAAATGTGCTGAAAAACTCGGCTTATACTCGAGTATATACAGTATTTTATTATAGAACTGCTTCACATCCAAATATTGGGGAATGTGGACCTTATTTACTTATTTAAAGCGGCAGCAGTATAACGTGTGTAACTGTTTTTTTATTTCACTTTCTTCGCTAATTGTAATTTCATTATAGTGGTTTTGAGTCACTATTAGATTGTTTGTTTTATACATTTAATCACTTTACTCCAAGCGAGGTGTTTTAAGTGTTTACTATGTTATTGGATTGGAATAAATACTTATAGAGCGCCGAATGCGAGTTGTGAAACTCGCGTCTAAGTTGTCTACTCTCCTGGTTTAAAGCTTTGTGTCATTACAAGACACCTGGGCTTCGGGATAGTTTTGTGGAGCATGTACATTGAGCCTATTCAGCACCCCTAGAAGTTAATTTTTTTTTTACTTTTTTTTTTTTTTTTTTTTGCTTTTTAAATGTTCTAATTCAATAAAGCTGTGAGCAAGTTTCTACGTTTTGTGATCCCATAACATGCCAGAATGTGTGTGTTTTTTTTTTTTTTTTTTTTAATTATTAACCAATGGTAATTTTAATTATTTGTTATTAGTATATGTTTACTGATAATCTGTAAAATTGATGTTCTAGGTACAATCTATGAGGGAACATCCAATATCCAGCTGAGCACCATTGCCAAGTTTATCGATCAGGAATACTGAAGCCCAGGAATGTGTTCTCTTTCTCTACGATCCTTCCGATTCCACGTGATCAATCACTTTCCAGACACACATGAATGTCCTCACCATAATCCATGAGTATTACTGTTGAGAAAGCACTGACACTTCTGCTTAGGTCCAACTCTGAGCTCTTCACTGTTCTTCCAAAAAGAAACAATTATCAGGGAAAGACATTGCCTAATTTCAATGCCAAGAATACACTACAAACTTCAAACACTCGTGCCTCTTAAAAGGTCAGTCCACGCAAAATCGATATTTTGGTCACCAAACTGGTGAAAGGTCATATTTTTGCTATACAGTGAAACCTCGGATTGCGAGTAACGCGATTAACCAGCATTTCGCAATACGGGCACTTTTTTTTTTTTTTAAACCTGACTCGATTTGCGAGTGTTGTCTCCCAAAACGAGGAGGATTCAAGCCAATGCGTTGTGCAGTACCGCATTTGGCCTGAGGTGCGGGGGTGCAGGAGCTGGTCAGAGCCAATCGGAAAGACTTGGAAATACTCCGTTCCCGAGGTTTTCCATATTCAGCCCCACGGCACCCCACCCCTGGCCACATGCGTTATTGCATGCCATAGAAGTCAATGCGGAACAAATTATTTTAGTTTCCTTTGACTTCTATGGGGAAACTCTGTTTGATATGCGAGTGCTTTGGATTACGAGCATTCTCCTGGAACGGATTATGCTCGTAATCCAAGGTTCCAATGGGTATTTCTCAGAGGCACCAGTGGCAGGATCCCCCTAATGGAGTACATACTGTTACCACACCATGTATGGGAGTCTCCTCCTGCTGCATTCCCTGTAATATTAATTCAACTGGATTACCTTCTTAGCCTAGTAATGAAAGACATTAATAGCCAGATTCAGAGAGAGTTACGCCGGCGTATCAGTAGATACGCCGACGTAAATCTGAATCTGCGCCGTCATAAATTTAGGCGTATTATGGAAACCAGATACGCTTAAATTAGGCTAAGATACGAGCGGCGTAAGTCTCCTACGCCGTCGTATCTTGGGGTGCAATATTTACGCTGGCCGCTAGGTGGCGCTTCCGTTGAGTTCGGCGTAGAATATGCAAATGCCTAGATACACCGATTCACGAACGTACGTGTGCCCGTCGCAGTAAAGATACGCCGTTTACGTAAGACGTTTTCCGGCGTAAAGTTATTCCAACAAATAGCTGGCCTAGTCAATAATGTTAAGTATGGCCGACGTTCCCGCATCGAAATTTGAAATTTTTACGTCGTTTGCGTAAGTCGTCCGTGAATGGGGAAACCAATACGTCCTTGCAGCGTACTTTGGAGCAATGCACACTGGGATATGTACACGGACGGCGAATGCGCGGTTCGTAAAAAACGTCAATCACGTCGGGTCACCGCCCATTTACGTAAAACACGCCCCTTCATCCTCATTTGAATTAGGCGCTCTTACGCCGGCCTCATTTACGCTACGCCGCCGTATTTTAGGAGGTAAGTGCTTTGTGAATACAGCACTTGCCTCACTTACGGCGGCGTAGCGTAAATGCGCTACGCCGCCGGAAAGATGAGCCGCCGTACCTGAATCTGGCTATAAAAGTTCTTCAGCTGTGGATGGGATTAGCATATTTCTTAATCGCAGATATTGGGAGTAAAACATTTTAGGGCACCATCCGTTGTTCAGATGAAATGTTCACTGTCCTGGTAGGTCTGGTGCAGAGATCCTCCCCATCAGAGTCCTCGAAATAAAGGAAGCTGTTGGCTTATTCAGCCTTCTGGTATGTTGAAGAAGGACCGGATCATCATTTTGAATGGGCTGCCCTTGTCATTACTGAAGACACATGAAAGCAAAAACACTCTATGAAAGAGGGAGCTTTTTGCTTACCTGCCCATGGATGGTGAGTTAAAGAGGAGCTCCGCCCACCGCTGCAAAAATTAAAAGCCAGCAGCTGCTGACTTTTTAATAATCAGACACTTGCCTGTCCTGGAGTCCAGCGACGTCCGCACCGCAGCTGTCGGGTGCTGCCGCCTCAATTGCAAGTAAGTGTAGCCTTGAGCCATGAACCCTACTGCGCATGTGCAAGTGCCATTCCTCTCTCCTACTGGCCCGGCAGGCAGGAAAGGAGAAGGGAGCCCCGTGGGGACATCAATACCCGCGGCTGAGGCACCTGGAAGTGAGGGCAGCATACCTATGAAAGATGGGTATCTTGCCCCTCCCAGAAAGGTGCCAAATGTGGCACCGGAGGATGGGAAGGAGTACAATGAGTGGAAGTTCAATTTTTGGGTGGAACGCCGCTTTAAAGCAGAAATAAATTCTGTATTGTGATGAGTGGGACTTTACCACAATCTTCAAGTATATGCACATACACAACATGCACATTATGGCACACTTGATTCTCAAAGTGTTCATCCACAATTGCCCATGTCACTACTGTGCTTCTCCTAGACTAATTCCAGATTCGCCATTTCGATTGGCCAACCCGGGAGGACAGAACTCCCTTGTATGCACCCCTAAACCCAATGCATGCTGAGATTGTATTCATAGTTGTACATGCACGGCTTAGTGTGCAAATACAAGAACATTGCTGGCAGGCAGAAAAGGAGAGATGTTCAGGTCATTCTCTAAAAATTAGCATATTGTGATAAAGTTCATTATTTTCTGTAATGTACTGATAAACATTAGACTTTCATTACACACAACTGAAGTAGTTCAAGCCTTTTATTTTAATATCGATGATTTTGGCATACAGCTCATGAAAACCCAAAATTCCTATCTCAAAAAATTAGCATATCATGAAAAGGTTCTCTTAAACAAGCTCTTAACCTAATCATCTGAATCAACTAATTAACTCTAAACACCTGCAAAAGATTCCTGAGGCTTTTAAAAACTCCCAGCCTGGTTCATTACTCCAAACCGCAATCATGGGTAAGACTGCCGACCTGACTGCTGTCCAGAAGGCCATCATTGACACCCTCAAGCAAGAGGGTAAGACACAGAAAGACATTTCTGAACGAATAGGCTGTTCCCAGAGTGCTGTATCAAGGCACCTCAGTGGGAAGTCTGTGGGAAGGAAAAAGTGTGGCAGAAAACGCTGCACAACGAAAAGAGGTGACCGGACCCTGAGGAAGATTGTGGAGAAGGACCGATTCCAGACCTTGGGGGACCTGCGGAAGCAGTGGACTGAGTCTGGAGTAGAAACATCCAGAGCCACCGTGTACAGGCATGTGCAGGAAATGGGCTACAGGTGCCGCATTCCCCAGGTCAAGCCACTTTTGAACCAGAAACAGCGGCAGAAGCGCCTGACTTGGGCTACAGTGGTCCAAAGTACTTTTTTCGGATGAAAGCAAATTTTGCATGTCATTCGGTAATCAAGGTGCCAGAGTCTGGAGGAAGACTGGGGAGAGGGAAATGCCAAAATGCCTGAAGTCCAGTGTCAAGTACCCACAGTCAGTGATGGTCTGGGGTGCCATGTCAGCTGCTGGTGTTGGTCCACTGTGTTTTATCAAGGGGCAGGGTGAATGCAGCTAGCTATCAGGAGATTTTGGAGCACTTCATGCTTCCATCTGCTGAAAAGCTTTATGGAGATGAAGATTTCATTTTTCAGCACGACCTGGCACCTGCTCACAGTGCCAAAACCACTGGTAAATGGTTTACTGACCATGGTATTACTGTGCTCAATTGGCCTGCCAACTCTCCTGACCTGAACCCCATAGAGAATCTGTGGGATATTGGGAAGAGAAAGTTGAGAGACGCTAGACCCAACACTCTGGATGAGCTTAAAGGGGAGTTCCAGCCATTTGTATGTTTATTAAAAGTCAGCAGCAACAAAAAGTGTAGCTGCTGGCTTTTAATAAACAGGCACTTACCTGCTCCAGCGATGCGCCGGCCGGGGCTCCACTCCTCTCCCCCCCCTCCCCGGCCGGCGTCTTCATTTTCAGTGTGGGCACCCGGCCGTGACAGCTTTCGGCTTCACGGCCGGGCACCCACTGCGCATGCGCGAGCGGCGCGGCACTGCGCATGCGCGAGCCGCGCCGTGTAATTGGCCAGGAGATCGCCTAGGACCTGTGACGTGTCCTAGGCGATCGCCTACAGCAGCCACTTCCTGAAGGCGATTAAGCTTAGTCGCCTACAGGAAGGAGGAAGTGGGACAGGAAGTCCCACTCGTGCTGAAGCCCCCACTCCCCCCCCAAAAAAATTACATGCCAAATGTGGCATGTAAGGGGGAGAGGAGTGGGTTAAGAGGAAGTTCCAAATTTTGGTCTTTAAGGCCGCTACCGAAGCATCCTGGGCCTCCATAACACCTCAGCAGTGCCACAGGCTGATTGCCTCCATGCCACGCTGCATTGAAGCAGTCATTTCTGCAAAAGGATTCCCGACCAAGTATTGAGTGCATAACTGAACATAATTATTTGAAGGTTGACTTTTTTTTTATTAAAAACACTTTTCTTTTATTGGTCGGATGAAATATGCTAATTTTTTGAGATAGGAATTTTGGGTTTTCATGAGCTGTATGCCAAAATCATCAATATTAAAACAATAAAAGGCTTGAACTACTTCAGTTGTGTGTAATGAATCTAAAATATATGAAAGTCTAATGTTTATCAGTACATTACAGAAAATAATGAACTTTATCACAATATGCTAATTTTTTGAGAATGACCTGTATATGCAAAGTATTTTTTTGCAGTAAAAGCCAATCTGCCAGCAATTTCTTTTTTAACAGCCATTGGTTCCCCTTTTAAAAATGAGATCTCTCAAAGAGCATTGGGTGCTGTTATCAAACACTTCTCGGTGTGTCAGCCTGTCCCCTACTCGCCTATGTGTCACTACTTTTATCATTTTAGTGGTGTCAGGGTTTGGAACCACCGCACCCAGCAGCAGACATGCGTACAGTGAAACCTCGGATTGCGAGTGTTTTCTCGCAAAACCAGCATGATTCAAGCCACAGTGGTGTGCAGTACTGCATTTGGCCTGAGGTGCGGGGGCGCTGGAGCCAAGCGGAGTTGTTTGGAAATATTAAAATACTCGGTTCGCAAGGTTTTCCGAGTTCAGCCAAGCTGTCCCGAGCCTTTCCAAGTATTTCTGAGGCTCTCCGGCACCCCACACCCCCCCCCCCACCTCTGGCCACATGCGGTATTGCATGCCATAGAAGTCAATGCGGAACAAATTATTTTAGTTTTCATTGACTTCTATGGGGAAACTCGCTTTGATATGCGAGTGCTTTGGATTACGAGCATTCTCCTGGAACGGATTGCTTGTAATCCAAGGGGCCACTGTATGTGTTGGAGAGAGATTCACCACCTGCCAGACAGACAAGATTCTTCTTTCTTTTGCTGTTTTATTTTTCAGTGGCAACAGGATCACTTTAAGCATATCTATTACTATAGGCTTACCCAATATTCCAACTACCTAGAAACCAGTGACATCACAGGGAGATGATTTATCTTCCTTCAGTGAAAGATGGTCGCTTGTACTTTCTTGAATATTGCTTCACCCTTTTGCGGTTACAAGTGACCGGTGCACTTTCAAGGATAAAGCCACCAATAGTCCAGTTGGCATATTAAACACTTGCCTGCTTTTAAAGCCCTTTGGATGGTAACATCCTTATATCTCAGTTACAGTGTCCCCCACCTTTAGTTAATACAAGGGGGTCTCCCTGTCCCTGTTCTTCACATTACATAGAGTGCAGCAGAAGAAATGAGACTCCATTAATGTACTGCAACCCTGGTGTAGGACTGAGCTGGAAATTCTGTTTCCTAGAGTAGGTGGGTCTATAGCCTCTCTTCATTCTTGACCACTGGGTTTACAGTGCCACCTACATGAGTAGAACACTAGGCAGAAAAAGAACACAACACCGTCTATAGACAGTCCTAGCTGGTATAAACCTCATCTCTGCTATAGGAAAGCCAGTTTTTCAAAAAGCAGTACAAGGAAAAAAAAAATAAGACCAAAGAGGGTTGGGTGCTGTGTCCATCAATGAACTTGGAGGAAGGGATTTTACAGTGAGTAACAAAAAAATCATCTTTTTCTTTTACGTTCATTGAGGGACACAGACTCTTTTTATTCTTGATCACTGAGCCGTCCTAAAGTGGTGCCTTAATGAGGGGTGGGAAACAAAATATGAGCCACCTTACAAAATAAGCTACCACACGAATAACATCCCCTACAGAGGAAACAAAGAACCTTAGACCACAGCCTGGCAAACCTTGACACCAGAACAAGCATCTGAAGATGCAAAAACACCAACCGTGTTTAAAATTTGGCAAAGGCATACACAGACGACCAGGTAGCCGCTGTGAAAATGTGAGAAAAAGATGTCTGAAGTTGGAACGCCTAAGAGGTACCAACCGCTCTGGTAGAGCGTGCCGAAATGAGGAAGGCAGGAGCCCGACCCCTGACAGAAGCCTGAACCACTGTCTCTCTGATTCATCGAGAAATGGCAGCAGAGGGGGCCACCAGGCCGTGACGGCACAAAAAATAATGCAATTTCTGAAAGAAGGCTGTAGTGGATACACAAACTGCCCACACCACATCCAAGGAGTGTAGCACAAGCTCCTTCGGGGGGGGGGGGGGGGAGGTGGACAACATGAAGGTAGAACAAAGTTCAGGTCACACGGGGTGCCACATGACAGACCCTGTGGCTAAAGGTACTATGGAGGAATGTATGACCAAGGGACGTTGAAAAAAGGTCAGCAAAATCAAAGACTCAACCTTAAATAATACTCAAGCAAGCTTGTGCTCATTGCCACATTGGAGAAAAGTCAAGATCCGAGATGGCATGCGGAGAAGCACCCCGTAACCTCACACCACGACATTTATAACCTTCCAAACTTGATACATTTTCTTGAAGGCACATTTATGGTCCTTTAAAGGTTGCAGACCCCTGCCCTAAAGGCTTAAGACATAAAGAGCCACTTGGACCCGTTTCCGAAGAAAAAAAAAACTGGGAGCCGCAAAACCACTGCGACATTTAAAACAAATTAACACTGCATATATTGTTTCTTACCTTAAAGCTATATACAGGATCGTGCAGTCAGCTGTCAATCTGAAGAAAAAAAGATTCCACCTCCACATGCCCAGCAAATGCAATACTGTACAATATATCAGATAAGATTCCACCTCCACATGCCCAGGCTGACCCCAGCCCTAGACTAGGCCGCTCCCCCACAGTCCCAGACACTTCCAATCCACACATGATGCCGGTCCTCACCTGTGCTGCCTGCTCTAGTGCTCTTACGGTCTGTGTCACTCGTCGTCTGTGAGCGGAGCCTCCGCGGGGGATACGTCGGGGGCTGAGCTGAGAGCTCTTGAGTCGTGACAGGCTGAGGCGGGTGGTAGACTCCAGGCGCGTGCATGTGCCAGCGGCACCCGGGCCGCGAGCACAGACAGGCCAGCTCTGCGACCGAATCACAGGCCTGTGGCCACATGGCCCCCCCCGCACGCCGCGCGGTAGATGTAATTGCGATAACGCCGCCCAAGTAATGGGAACGGCGTTACCACGAGGGTAAGAGTAATCAGGTCGATTACTCGTTACCCTCAAAAGGTGCCCCGGAGCCGCGGCAAAGGTTCAAAAGAGCCGCATGCGGCTCCGGGGGCCGCGGGTTGCCGACACCTGCTTTAGGGAATCGCTACAACTCGGCAACCCCCACCTTTCAGAATCTGGCTTTCAACAGCCAACCACTAGAGATGGTTATGCAGGATGAAAGATCGGCCCTCTGCACAGAAGATCCTTCTTGGAAACCCAGGTAGCATCTGCAACTAATTGCACCACGTCAGCACTCAGGTCTAACAAAGCCAAGCCGGGACTACCGGAATGACTGGAATCTTTTTGACCTCTATACTGCGAAGCAGACAAGGGAGAAACCTGAGAGGAGGAATGCAAAAACAAGACGATAATGGATCTGTGGTGCCACCAGAGGATCCCTCACTGTCGCGACAAAAGGTGGCACTTTGCTGTTCTGGCATCCTGTCTCAGAAGAAACGTCTGGTGTGCCCCACCGTAGACACAGCTGGCAGAACATTTATGGGTTAAGAGACCCCGCCCGATCCAGCATCTGACGTCTCACCAGGTTTCGTCGCCCAGGATGTACATTGCGGAAAGAAACTGGTACATAAAGCTCTGCCCACTGAAAGATTCTGAAAGCTTCCAGCGCTGCTGCCACACTCCTCGTGCTTCCCAGATGGTAGACATAGGCCACTACCTTGGCATCGGACAGTGGAAACCAGACTGGATGCCTACATAGAAGCTCTGTCCACTGCTCTAATTGCCCAAAACTCCAGGACAGTTTTGGGCAACTCGTCCCTAGGACTCCTCCACAGCCTGATAGGCTGGCATCCCTAATGAACATTGTCCAGTGCAGCTTCAGAAAAGACTTCAGAGGCTAGGGAAATCAAAACCACCAGATCAGAGAGGTTCTGGCCCCTAGGCCCAGCTGAAACTGACTGCCCAAGGACAGGGGAGGCTTGTCTGACTTGGAGGGGAATTCCTGCCACAGGCTCCTCCTTGTGGAACTGAGCATATAGGGCCACCTAGAAGAGGGATGCCATGAGGTCCAGAACTTGCAGGCAGAATCGCAGGGAAACCCGCCTGCAGGACACCAACAGCTGAATCACCAGCCAGAACTTCCAGAGTTTATTTAGCAAACAAAGCACTTTGGCCTAAACTGGGACAAGGATCAGTCCCAGATACTCCCGCTGCCTGGCGGGGGTCAGAGCAGACTTTTAGAGGTACACTTGCCTGATGAAGTGGTCCTGCGCGACTTCGAAACGTTGCAATCCTTGTGATGTTTTCACTGCATTACATTTTTGGACGTTCTCTACGATCCACGGTGTGCTGGCGAATATGTACGTATGATTGTTGTTCCAGTTCCCAGCTGGTGATCGCTTCAGCACCCATTTTTGCACTTATTGGCCGTTTCTCCAGGAAGGTGTGCGATTGGAATATTGACTAAGACTTTTAGAGGTACAGGACTCCAAGTTCCTGCAGAATGCACGTGCGCGCCACAATGTCCCATCTGTGCAGAATGAGTCTCCAGCTCGAAGGAGAAGCTCATTGAGATCTCAGCCAAAGGGAGAGCCTCAAACTCATAAAGCTTTTTTTCCCGAACCTCAAAGTTCAACAAGCGGTGTAGCCTGGCACAGAACGGAACATGCAGGGTAAGCATCCCTGATGTCGATGGAGGCTGAGAAATCTTCCTGATGAAGGGAGGCCACCAACAATGGGAGGCTAGGGAAACCAAAACCACCAGACCATCTTTCAAAAAGGAAGCAAGCTATGGAACCACAGGTCCCAACATTGAACTAGGATCTGACTTATGAAACTCTAGGCAGAAATAACTGAGGGATTATACCAGTTAGGGCTGCCAATAGACGATGCTGTGTTCTTTTTCTGCCTACCGTCCTACTTCTGTAGGTGGCTCTATATACCCAGTTGTCAAGAATAAGGAGAGACTGTGTCCATCAATGAACTTAAGAAAAAAGGCAAATTTGTCTTGTATCCCATGGCTTTAGTTCAGCACTGAAAAAAATGGGACATGTTGCATTTTTTTGCACATCGCAGCATTTTCCAGCTCACTGTAAAAGTGTTAAAGTTCCAAAATATCACATGGCAGCAAAAGGCATGCTGTAAATTCTCACAACTCATTGCAGCGCATAACAGAGTTCACACACTCGGCGCTGTGTGGTGCAAGAATATTTGTTACATGATGTGGACTGTAGAACTTCTTAATTTGTATCTATGCTGAATATGAGATTATCTGTTTATTAATGTAGCAATCCTGTTTTCTTAATACGGAACTTTTTCTTATATGGAGGAATAAAGTAAATGTGATTGTAATTGATGAAGATGGGTTTTTATGACCGTATGTGTATAGGTATTAGTGTTCAAAATAACAGAGTGCTTTATGGTTGTGCTGCTGTGAAATCTAAATTTGCCAATTTCACCCAAGTTTAATCACTCTGTCCGGGGGTTTGTCAGATTTCTAAAGTCAATTTGTTGCTTGTGGTGGAACCAAAGTTTGGCTACAGAAAATGAAATGCTTTGCAATTTTCACTTTGTGCCACAGATGTAAGGTGTATATCAAGCCTTTTTTTCCACTTTGAAAGGGGTAGGGAAGGGTTACTGTATAACCTCTGTGAATATTTTATTGTGGTCACTATCCCTATTAATTCGATTATTTTTTTTCTTCTCTCTCGCGCTCGCTCGCTCTCTCTCTTGCTCTCTCTTCCTCCTTTCCTCTTTTCTCTCTTCCTCCTTTCCTCTTTTCTCTCTTCCTCCTTTCCTCTTTTCTCTCTTCCTCCTTTCCTCTTTTCTCTCTTCCTCTGTTCCTCTTTTCGCTCTTCCTCCTTTGCTCTTTTCGCTCTTCCTCCTTTTGCTCTTTTCTCTCTTCCTCCTTTCCTCTTTTTTTTTTTCTCTCTTCCTCATTTCCATTTCTTTCTCCCTTCCTCTTCTCTGTTTCTCCCTCCCTCCCTTCTTTCCTCTTTCTTTCTTTCTTTCTTTCTTTCTTTCTTTCTTTCTTTCTTTCTTTCTTTCTTTCTTCCTTCCTTTCTTCCTTTCTTCCTTCCTTCCTTCCTCTTTTCTCTCTTCCTCCCTTCCTTCCTTCCCTCCTTCCCTCCCTCATTCCCTCCTTCCCTCGCTCCCTCCCTTCCTTCCTTCCTTCCTTCCTCTTCTCTCTTCCTTCCTTCCTCTTCTCTCTTCCTTCCTTCCTCTTCTCTCCTCTCTTCCTTCCTCTTCTCTCCTCTCTTCCTTCCTCTTCTCTCCTCTCTTCCTTCCTCTTCTCTCCTCTCTTACTTCCTCTTCTCTCCTCTCTTCCTTCCTCTTCTCTCCTCTCTTCCTTCCTCTTCTCTCTTCCTTCCTTCCTTCCTTCCTTCCTTCCTTCCTCCCTCCCTTCCTTCCTCCTCTCTCTTCCTCCCTCCCTTCCTTCCTTCCTTCCTTCCTTCCTCTTCTCCCTTCCTTCCTTCCTTCCTTCCTCTTCTCCCTTCCTTCCTTCCTTCCTTCCTTCCTTCCTTCCTCCCTCCCTCCCTCCCTCCCTCCCTCCCTTCCTTCCTCTTCTCTCTTCCTCCCTTCCTTCCTCCCTTCCTTCCTCTTCTCTCTTCCTCCCTTCCTTCCTCTTCTCTCTTCCTCCCTTCCTTCCTTCCTCTTCTCTCTTCCTCCCTTCCTTCCTTCCTCTTCTCTCTTCCTCCCTTCCTTCCTTCCTCTTCTCTCTTTCTCCCTCCCTCCCTTCCTTCCTCTCTCTCCCCCCTCTCCATCTTTGGACCATTGTCACTGGAATTAAAAGTGAGACAAAAGCCAAAGTTTTGAGTTGTAACTGGAATAGGGAAAAACTTTTCAGAGATCTATCCTTACTTCCTGTTGCATCTTGAGACAGGACATGAAAGGAAAACTTCCCAATGGAATGCAGACAGACAAAAGGGCTCTATGGTATATATGGTTTCACTTTTTTTTTGGGGGGGGGGGGGGTAGACCTTAAGATATTCACTTTCCATAAAAAAAAGTATGTAGAAATATTACTGCCACTTGGTAGTTGAATGAATTGTTCTCAAAAATGACCCCACTGTTTAGTCTTTAGTTTTATTCTTCATCTAAAGTTACTGATTTGGCAACAGAGCCCACCCAAAGTTGTTAAATTCTTTTTTCATTACGGCACTCTTTTGCGCACTCAGGAGCTGGGAGACGGCATATTATGAGCATGAAGTCAAGCCGTGGGCAGGAACGGTCTGCGCTCTTCCTAGCACTACCTCTCCGATACAGAAAGCTAAACAATTTTTTAAAGATTATTTTATTTTCAATTTTTACTGGTAATACAGAAACAATAAAAGTCTTTCGAATTACAACAATCTTGCTTATATTTTCATTCGTTCTTGTATAAATAACAGAATTGTGCCATAGAAGTACATCACATGAGGAAAAGGAAGATGGCGGTACAGGGAAAGTGTATAAAGCCTAGTCGATATATGCAGGCAGGATTCACCAGGGTACATTAACCACTTGAGCCCCGGACCAATATGCTGCTAAAAGCCCAAAGGCGTTTTTACAATTCGGCACTGCGTCGCTTTAACTGACAATTGTGCGGTCGTGCGACGTGGCTCCCAAACAAAATTAACGTCCATTTTTTCCCACAAATAGAGCTTTCTTTTGGTGGTATTTGATCACCTCTGCGGTTTTTATTTTTTGCGCTATAAACAAAAATAGAGGGACAATTTTGAAAAAAATTCAATAATTTTTACTTTTTGCTATAATAAATATCCCCCAAAAACATATAAAAAAAAAATTTTTTCCTCAGTTTAGGCCGATACGTATTTTTCTACCTATTTTTGGTAAAAAAATCGCAATAAGCGTTTATCGATTTGGTTTGCGCAAAATTTATAGCGTTTACAAAATAGGGGATCGTTTTTATTATTATTATATTTTTTTTTTTTTACTACTAATGGCGGCGATCAGCGAATTTCTTTTGTGACTGCGACATTATGGCGGACACTTCGGACAATTTTGACACATTTTTGGGACGATTGTCATTTTCACAGCAAAAAATGCATTTAAATTGCATTGTTAATTGTGAAAATGACAGTTGCAGTTTGCTAGTTAACCACAGGGGGCGCTGTAGAAGTTAGGGTTCACCTAGTGTGTGTTTACAACTGTAGGGAGGTGTGGCTGTAGGTGTGACGTCATTGATCGAGTCTCCCTATAAAAGGGATCACTCGATCGATGCAGCCGCCACAGTGAAGCACGGGGAAGCCGTGTTTACATACGGCTCTCCCCGTTCTTCAGCTCCGGGTAACGATCGCGAGGGGGCGGCTAGAAACTAATAGCCGCGCCCTCGTCCCGGATCGCTCCCCGCGGGTATCTGACCGCCGCATGTAGCGGGGGGGGGTCCCGATCGGACCCCCGACCCACGGAAAGGCAGGGACGTACATGTACGCCCATATGCCTGTACGTGCCATTCTGTGGACGTACATATACATGCAGCAGTCGGGAAGCGGTTAAAGGGAGCATAGTGGTGGATTGGATCTGGAGACCCCATTAGCATTAGAGATGCGCTATGCCAACGTAACATTGAATGGCAAGTACAGTATTCACAAAGCACTTGCTCCCATATGTACGCTGGCGTAACAGAAATGGGCCGGCGTAAGCCTGCGTAATTCAAAGTAGCAAGGCAGTGGGCGTGTTGTATTCAAATGAATCGTGACCCCCATGTGAATGCATGCCCGAACGAACGGCGCATGCGCGTGTGCATGCTCAGAATCACGTCGCAAATACTCCCTACGATACGACGTCACAATGCGTACGACGTGAAACCTCACTTACGCCCAGCCCCATTCACGTACGACTTGCGTAAACGACCTAAAATCCGACGGCACTTCCGACGTCCATACCCTAAACGACTTAGACCAGCTTTTTGGTGGTTTAACTTTACGCCGGAAAAACGCCTTGCGTAAACGACGTAGATTACAGCGACGGGCCGCAAGTACATTTGTGAATTTGCGAATCTAGCTCATTTACATATTCAATGCGTAAATCAACGGAAGCGCCCCTTGCGGCCAGCGTAAATATGCACCCAAGATACGACGGCGGAGGAGACTTACGTCGGTCGTATCTTGGCAAAAATCAGGCGTATCTCATTTAAAGAATGAGCGCATAGATACGACGGTGCACATTCGGACTTAGGACGGCGTATCTACTGATGCGTCGGCGTAAGTCTCTCTGAATCTGGCTACATATCGTGTTGTTGTGATTTACGTCCTAAGTTCATAAGGTAATTTATCAGTCTCTTCCATTCTAAGAGACAAAAGGGAAGATTTTTTTTTTTTATCGGGTAAGGATTTTTTTTTTTCAGGTAAGGATTTTTTTTTTTCAGGTAAGGATTTTTTTTTTCAAGGTATGGATTTTTTTTTTCCAGGTATGGATTTTTTTTTTCCAGGTGTGGATTTTTTTTTTCCAGGTGTGGATTTTTTTTTTCCAGGTGTGGATTTTTTTTTCCAGGTATGGATTTTTTTTTTCCAGGTATGGATTTTTTTTTTCCAGGTGTGGATTTTTTTTTTCCAGGTGTGGATTTTTTTTTTCCAGGTATGGATTTTTTTTTTCCAGGTAAGGGTTTTTTTTTTTTTGCATAAAGGTACACAGAAGACGATTGGCTTATGTAGAAGGTTGTATATCTTGAAGCCTGCCTAGGAGTAAAGTTTTAGGTATAGATACGTTCACCAGCCACTTTATTAAATACATTTATCCACAATTTTGAAAGGGTGCCAAGAATTTTGATCAGCCCATTTTTGGAGTTTTGTGTGACATTATGTCCAATTTGCTTTTTGTTCCAATACACACAAAGGGAATAAACGTGTATAGAAAAACATGTGTTACTGCAATGCTTTTCTGTGAGAAATACTTGATGTTCTGGGAAAATTTCTGGGGTGCCAACAATTTCGGCCATGACTGTATATAACAAAAAAACGAAAAAGCAGTGTATTGCTTACTTTGACCCCTTTCACACTGAGGAGTTACACCGTCGGAATTGCTGCGGTATGGTATTAACCCCCGCTAGCGGCCGAAAAAGGGTTAATACCACTGGAGGTATTCCACTGCAGAGGCGCATTGCCGGCGGTATTCCATTGTTATCAATGGGAAGGAGCGGTGAAGAAGCGGTATACTCACCGCTCCTCTCACCGCTCCAAAGATGCTGCTTGCAGATTTTTTTTTTCTCCCGCTGGCGCATCGCCTCAGTGTGAAAGCCCTCAGGCTTTCACATTGAGAATCCTGGGAGTGGGAGTATTTCAGGCGTTATTTATGCGCTATTTTTAGCGCTAAAACGCCCGAAATACTCCGCAGTGTGAAAGGGGTCTAACTCATCAATATGTTTTTTCTGGGAGGGAAGCTGCCCACCCAACACATGGAGAACAAACAAACTCCATGCAGTCAGGATGAAACCCCGGGGCCCTGACCTGCAATACGGAAAAGAGAACCCCACAATCAAGAGAGTGTCAGTGGTTGTAAGTTGCCACCAGTGGCGGCCCGTTTCCCCCCCCCCCCCCCCCCCCCCCTCCTGTAGTCATAAAAAACGGGCCCTTTAAGGCTTTTAAAAATTTGTTTTGCAGCGCCGCTCAAATAACATACACTCATGCATTGCATGTTATTGTGGCCAGCCTATTCAGATAACCGGACATTGGGCGCCGATTATCTGAATAAGGACAGCTGGTTGGCTGTGCGGAAGTGCCTATCAGAGCCAGCGGCTCTGATAGGCTTTCCCAGTACAGCCCTTCAGCTCCCGGATGTCTTATCCTCGGAACCTAGAGGGCTATGTCCCTTGGATAAGACTGACGGCCGTCTCAGCCAATCAGGTTCACTGATTCTGGTTATCAGTAACCTGATTGGCTAAAGCGTCAACGACTCCATCGAGGGCGGCAGAAGACATCGAGGGACCGTGGAAGGAGGATGGCGAGCCCCAGAAAGGTAAGTGCTGGGGGGGGGGCAATCTGACTGGCAGCATTTTACAGGGCACAGTGGGGACAATTGATGTGGGGACAATTGATTTGTTCACAGTGGGGGACAATTGATTTGGGCACAATGGGGGACAATTGATTTGGGCACAATGGGGGACAATTGATTTGGGCACAGTGGGGGACAATTGATTTGGGCACAGTGGGGGACAATTGATTTGGGCACAGTGGGGGACAATTGATGTGGGCACTAGTGTTGCTCACGAATATTCGCATTGCGAATATTCGACTCGAATATAGCATATTCGAGAAATCGCGCTATATTTCGAAATTCGCGGTGAATATTCGCAATTCCGAATATTCGATTTTTTACAATTTTTTTTTTGAATCAGATCACATCCTAGATATCTCCATCGACGTCTAAAAGCATTGCTGGTATCATTAGAGACCCTGGGCCGAGTAGCTGAAGCGTTCATTGAATTTTCCAGAAAGATCGCAATGCGATTATTCGGCAAACGCAATATCGCGCGATTATTTTCCTCGCCCCGATCTTCCGCATCAGAGCGATTTTTACAGTTTCATTTTTAAAACAGATCACATCCTAGTGATCTCCATAGACGTCTGAAAGCATTGCTGGTATGATTAGAGCCATTGGGCCGAGTAGCTGAAGCGATCATTTTATATTGCCGAATATTCGCAATGCGAATATTCGGCAATAGGAATATTGCGCGATTATTTGCTCCGCCCTTTTGCATCAGAGCCAATCAGAGTTCTCCTTCCACACTCGTCACAGGTTAGCAACCAATAGGAACCTGCCTGCATGGACATTATATAAGCTCACTCCCAGCACCATTTCATTGCAGATTCAGAAGCTGGCTATAGAGTGTGGAGGCTGTTTCTGTGTTCCTGGTTTCCTGTGTCTTTGTTCTTGATTGATTTAGATCATCACCAGCATTGCTATTTAGTGATTCCAGTGGATCTTTTCCAGTATATCAACTGCTTTTTTCAAAGCAATAGACCCAAGAGCTTTTTTCAAAGCTACGTTTTGTGCTGTTTTGTGCTGTTTTTTTCATTTGTGTTACTGTTTGATCCTGCAATCCTCCCTGTTCAGTTATATTTGCAAGAGATTTCAGAACACGTTTTGCTGAGCTTTATAAAAGAGCTTTTCTAAAAGCTAAGTTTTGTTCATCTTGTGTTACTGTCAGATCTTGCAGGTTCGCTGTTCAGTGATATTTGATAGGCATCTCAGTTCAAATTTTGTTTAGTTTTCCCTAAAGAGCTTTTATAAAAGCTAAGTTTTGTGTTCAGTTTAGTTAAATTTTGTGTAGTAAGTGTACACACTGTTAGTGTACATTTATTTCATCTAGCTTAGCTTAGTGTGTGTTTAGTGTCTGTGTTTTGTGTTTAAAAAAAAAAAAAAAAAAAAAAGTTAGTGTTTGTTTAGTGCTTTTTTTTTTTTTCTTTAATTTTGTAGTCCTTGTCTGGTGTACTACTTTTCTTATAGTTTAGTAGCTGTCTGTGTACGTCTTTGTCTGCGTGCCTGTCTTGTAAAAAAAACACAAAAACACATTTTGTTCACATTTTCCCCCCCAATAAAGTTTAACCCCCCCACACACATATCAGCAATTATGAGCGGCATCCGTGGCCGTGGCAGTAGGGGTAGGGGAGTTACTCCCAGTGCTGGATCGCTGCCAGCACGGGGTACCTCTCGTGCCCCTACTAGTGGTAGAGGATCGGGTGCAAGGGGAGTACGCCTGATCCGGGAGTTCTTCCCATCGGGCAGCCGCCCGATATTGCCATCTCAGGCTCAAGTAGTGGTGGACTACATGGGGCACAGCAGTGCCACTGAGTCGTCGGTCCCGACTCACAGTAGTACCACCATTACACCGTTGCCTGTACTACCCCCCCCCAGCCCCCAAGAGTCCAGCATCTTACTGTTCGACAGCGACAGTGATAGGGATCTCTTGGGGGAGGCCATGCATCAGGCAGACCTCCAGCTCTGTCCTGATGGTCAGGACCTTTTTGAAGGGATGGATGAGGAGGATGGGATACCTGCTGGCAGTATCCCAGAGACATCCCTTCAAACTGGTGCTGCTGTTTTGGTGCAGGAAACAGCAGCACCTAGTCAGACCCAGGCGTGGGTGAGGGGACAGCGGAGCCAGGCTAGAGGCTCCATGTCACGTGGTTCCCTCAGACCAACACATCTCAGCCCTTGGTCTGACATCTCTGGGGGCGAAGAGGGTGACCCATCATGGTTGCCATCTGACGCGTCGGCTCACTACGTCAGTGACGACGGGGAAGGTAGGCACCCTGGTGAAACGGTGCGCCAGGTCACCACCAGGGAGACCATCGTCAGGGTCTCCACTGGTGATGGCAGCAGGAGGTGTCAGGAGGAGGAGCAGCAGCAGCAGCAGCAGCAGCAGCAGGCAGCTCCACCTGTGCGCACCGAATCCCAGCAGGTGCAAGTAAGCGTCACCCCATCTGACAGGAGGGCGGTGCTGAAGTCACCTGTCTGGAATTTCTTTACCCTGGTGGCAGACAACCCTACCGTGGCCATCTGCCGGATTTGTAAAGTGAGGGTGAAGAGAGGGAAGTGTTTGGCTCGGGTGGGTACCACAGCCCTGAACCAGCACCTGAGGATAAACCACTGGGCGTTGTATGAGGAGATGAAGCGTGGTGGTGGTAGCAGCGCCACCACCACAAGTGAGCAGGGTACAGCAGCCCCTGCCACATCTTCATCTGTTTCCAGCAGGTCATGCCCCCCCGCTCCCTCTAGTAGAGGTACTGGTACCGGCAGCCAGACCTCTACTTCCACAGCACCCTCCACGTCTGTGTCCCGCACTGCCGTCCGGCGCCAGGCGTCGATTTCAGACGCCTTTGACCGCACCACTCCCTTCCCCCCTGGAGACCGACGTGTGCGTTCCCTCAATGGGCTCCTGGCAAGGGTTATTGCCCAACATCTGCTGCCCTTCAACATAGTTGACAGCAACCCCTTCAGGCAGATGTTGGAGCAGGCCCAACCCCAATGGCGTGTCCCCAGCCGCCATTTCTTTGCCAGGACTGGTGTCCCTGCCCTACACCAGCACATTGTGCAGAATGTAACCCTGTCGCTGGATCACGCTGTCAGCGACAGGGTTCATCTGACAATGGATGGCTGGACCAGCAGGCATGGGCAGGGACGCTACATCAGCTTCACGGCCCATTGGGTTTCCCTCCGAGGCGTCGGTGAGGGATCGTCGGCAACCGATCTTGTGGTGCCGCCCCGGGGTGTCCAGGGGAGAACTGCTGGTCTCCCTCAAGCCACTGTCTCCGCAGCTGCTGAGCCTCCCAGCAAGCGCCCCCGTAGCTACTCAAGTGTGGGGCACGTGCGCTGTCAGGCCGTGCTCCAGCTTGTTAGTTTAGGGGACCGGAGACACACTGCAGAAGAAGTGCTGAAAGCACTTCAAGCTCAGGTCCAGAAGTGGCTGACACCCCGAAGGCTCCAGCCAGGTATGGTTGTCTGCGATAACGGCAGCAACCTACTCGCCGCCCTCCATGCTGGCAGTCTGACGCACGTGCCCTGTCTGGCACATGTCCTCAACCTGGTGGTGCAGAAGTTCCTGCGCACTTATCCAGGGTTGAGTGACATTGTGGCAAAGGCGCGTAGGATTGCCAGCCACTTCAGGCGCTCCCCAACCGCTACCGCGTCCCTGTCCAAATTGCAGCGGAAGTACAATCTGCCCCTTCACAGGCTGATTGTGGACAGTGTGACGCGGTGGAACTCCACCCTCCACATGCTGAAGAGGTTGTGGGAGCAGCAAAGGGCGGTGAGGGAGTACCTGATGGAACTAGGCACTCAGAGGGCTTCACCACAACTCCCTTTCATCGCCTGTGCGCAGTGGGGGCAGATAAACCAGGTCTGCCAAGTGTTGTCCTCCTTCGAGCAGGCGACCAAGATGGTCAGCAGTGAGCAAATTGGCCTCAATAGCGTGCTGCCAATACTGTTCATGCTGGAGAGGACACTAGATCGCCTGCTCGAGGCTGGGGAGAGTGCCTTGGTGGAGCAGGAGGAGTCAGCAATGCTCCACCGAGACCAGGGCCAGGACCAGGAGGAGGAGGAGGAGGAGGAGGATGATGATGAAGAGGAGGAGGAGGTGGTTGCTGGTGTCGTCCCGGAGTCAGGGCCTGGTCAGGAGGGAGAGCCGGTGTTGGGGGCACCGATAGTCCGGGGGTTGGGCATGTCTGAGTTTGACCAGCAGCGCCTCAGGGAAGAAGAGTCGCACCTCATTCACCTGGCCAGCATTGAGGAGTCACAGCGGGCTGTGCTCTTCCCCATGGCTGCCCACATGCTGAGATGCCTCAGGAGGGACCCCCGGGTTAAGACCATCAAGACGAGGGATGATTTCTGGATGGCCACCCTTTTGGATCCCAGGTGCAAGGGGAAACTGGAGCAGTTCATCCCAGCCAGCCGGAGGCAGCACCGGATGGAGGAACTGCAGGCAGCCATTGTCAGACGGTTGGAGCAGGCAACTCCCCGGCCTCCAGTTGTCCCCCCTCATCTCACCCAGCAGGTGGCTGCACCCAGCTGCAGCCGAGCAGGGGACCTAATGGAAGAGATGAGGATGTTCTTCCAAACCGAGCGACCCAGTACCACCACCAGCAGCAGCAGCAGCAGTCACCACCAGCGGCTGGCCCACATGGTGGCAGACTACATGGCGTCCGTCGGTGCTTCTGACAGTATGAGCACCGACGACCCCATGGAGTACTGGGTTGCCAGATTGGACACCTGCCGCGAGCTCGCTCAGTATGCGCTGGAGTTATTGTCTTGCCCCCCCTCCAGCGTACTATCTGAGCGGACATTCAGCGCGGCAGGTGGGGTGGTCACGGACAAGAGGACCCGTCTGTCCACAGACTCCGTGGACAGACTCACATTCATAAAGATGAATGAGTCCTGGATCGGCGGTGACTTTCTGGCACCCGTCGTCGGTTCAGGGCGCTGAAGGGTCCCTTGCCATGCATTCCCTGATGAAGCCCCGGACCTGATGTATTTACAGTGCTGAATATAACTATTTCAACATCAGAGAAAATCAATGTTAATATTTGGTACAGTAGGCTTTCTTTGCAATTACAGCGGTCAAACATTTCTTGTAGTTTTACACCAGCTTTGCACACACTGGAGGAGGGATTTTGGCCCACTCCTCCACACAGATCTTCTCTACATCAGTCATGTTTCTGGGCTATCGCTGAGAAACACGGAGTTTGAGCTCCCTCCAAAGATTCTCTATTGGGTTTAGGTCTGGAGACTGGCTAGGCCACGCCAGAACCTTGATATGCTCCTTACAGAGCCAATCCTTGGTTATCCTGGCTGTGTGCTTTGGGTCATTCTCATGTTGGAAGACCCAGCCTCGACCCATCTTCAAAGCTCTAACTCAGGGAAGGAGGTTGTTGCCCAAAATCTTGCAATACATGGCCCCGGTCATCCTCTCCTTAATACAGTACAGTCACCCTGTCCCATGTGCAGAAAAACACCACCAAAGCATGATGCTACCACCCCCATGCTTCACATTAGGGATGGCGTTCTTGGCATGGTACTCATCATTATTCTTCCTCCGAACACGGTTAGTGAAATTATGATCAAAAAATTATATTATAGTCTCATCTGACCACATGATTTTCTCCCATGACTCCTTTGGATCAGTCAAGACAATTATGTCAGCAGTTATTTCACACCCTATATACTCTTATTAAGACTGCTGTACATCATGGCAACTCCTGCCCATGTGATATGACTCTGTATCAACTACTACTGTTAATACTACTGCTGCTTCTGCTGCTGCTGCCCAGTCAAGACACCTATGTCAGCAGTTATTTGACACTCTATATACTCCTATTCCTACTGCTGTTCATCATGGCACCTCCTGCCCATGTGATATGACTCTGTATCAACTACTACTGTTAATACTACTGCTGCTGCTGCCCAGTCAATACACCTATGTCAGCAGTTATTTGACACTCTATATACTCCTATTCCTACTGCTGTTCATCATGGCACCTCCTGCCCATGTGATATGACTCTGTATCAACTACTACTGTTAATACTACTGCTGCTTCTGCTGCTGCTGCCCAGTCAATACACCTATGTCAGCAGTTATTTGACACTCTATATACTCCTATTCCTACTGCTGTTCATGATGGCACCTCCTGCCCATGTGATATGACTCTGTATCAACTACTACTGTTAATACTACTGCTGCTTCTGTTGCTGCTGCCCAGTCAATACACCTATGTCAGCAGTTATTTGACACTCTATATACTCCTATTCCTACTGCTGTTCATCATGGCACCTCCTGCCCATGTGATATGACTCTGTATCAACTACTACTGTTAATACTACTGCTGCTTCTGCTGCTGCTGCCCAGTCAAGACACCTATGTCAGCAGTTATTTGACACTCTATATACTCCTATTCCTACTGCTGTTCATCATGGCACCTCCTGCCCATGTGATATGACTCTGTATCAACTACTACTGTTAATACTACTGCTGCTTCTGTTGCTGCTGCCCAGTCAAGACACCTATGTCAGCAGTTATTTGACACTCTATATACTCCTATTCCTACTGCTGTTCATGATGGCACCTCCTGCCCATGTGATATGACTCTGTATCAACTACTACTGTTAATACTACTGCTGCTTCTGTTGCTGCTGCCCAGTCAATACACCTATGTCAGCAGTTATTTGACACTCTATATACTCCTATTCCTACTGCTGTTCATCATGGCACCTCCTGCCCATGTGATATGACTCTGTATCAACTACTACTGTTAATACTACTGCTGCTTCTGCTGCTGCTGCCCAGTCAAGACACCTATGTCAGCAGTTATTTGACACTCTATATACTCCTATTCCTACTGCTGTTCATGAAGGCACCTCCTGCCCATGTGATATGACTCTGTATCAACTACTACTGTTAATACTACTGCTGCTTCTGCTGCTGCTGCCCAGTCAAGACACCTATGTCAGCAGTTATTTGACACTCTATATACTCCTATTCCTACTGCTGTTCATGAAGGCACCTCCTGCCCATGTGATATGACTCTGTATCAACTACTACTGTTAATACTACTGCTGCTTCTGCTGCTGCTGCCCAGTCAAGACACCTATGTCAGCAGTTATTTGACACTCTATATACTCCTATTCCTACTGCTGTTCATGATGGCACCTCCTGCCCATGTGATATGACTCTGTATCAACTACTACTGTTAATACTACTGCTGCTTCTGCTGCTGCTGCCCAGTCAAGACACCTATGTCAGCAGTTATTTGACACTCTATATACTCCTATTCCTACTGCTGTTCATCATGGCACCTCCTGCCCATGTGATATGACTCTGTATCAACTACTACTGTTAATACTACTGCTGCTTCTGCTGCTGCTGCCCAGTCAAGACACCTATGTCAGCAGTTATTTGACACTCTATATACTCCTATTCCTACTGCTGTTCATGATGGCACCTCCTGCCCATGTGATATGACTCTGTATCAACTACTACTGTTAATACTACTGCTGCTTCTGTTGCTGCTGCCCAGTCAATACACCTATGTCAGCAGTTATTTGACACTCTATATACTCCTATTCCTACTGCTGTTCATCATGGCACCTCCTGCCCATGTGATATGACTCTGTATCAACTACTACTGTTAATACTACTGCTGCTTCTGCTGCTGCTGCCCAGTCAAGACACCTATGTCAGCAGTTATTTGACACTCTATATACTCCTATTCCTACTGCTGTTCATGAAGGCACCTCCTGCCCATGTGATATGACTCTGTATCAACTACTACTGTTAATACTACTGCTGCTTCTGCTGCTGCTGCCCAGTCAAGACACCTATGTCAGCAGTTATTTGACACTCTATATACTCCTATTCCTACTGCTGTTCATGATGGCACCTCCTGCCCATGTGATATGACTCTGTATCAACTACTACTGTTAATACTACTGCTGCTTCTGCTGCTGCTGCCCAGTCAATACACCTATGTCAGCAGTTATTTGACACTCTATATACTCCTATTCCTACTGCTGTTCATCATGGCACCTCCTGCCCATGTGATATGACTCTGTATCAACTACTACTGTTAATACTACTGCTGCTTCTGCTGCTGCTGCCCAGTCAAGACACCTATGTCAGCAGTTATTTGACACTCTATATACTCCTATTCCTACTGCTGTTCATCATGGCACCTCCTGCCCATGTGATATGACTCTGTATCAACTACTACTGTTAATACTACTACTGCTGCTTCTGCTGCCCAGTCAAGACACCTATGTCAGCAGTTATTTCACACCCTATATACTCTTATTAAGACTGCTGTTCATCATGGCACCTCTTGCCCGAGTGATTTGACACTGTATTGTCAATGTCTACTACTACTATTACAGCTCAGTCAAGACACCTGTGTCCCAATTTTTTGGTACACTATTGACTACTATGACCACTACTGATGCTGTAAAGTATTCCCCAAGTGTTTTTATGCTATGTATTACTATTACCACTACTGCTTGTAAATCATGCCTGTGTGATACTTAGTGGGAATGCTTTAATAAGCATTCCTAGTATGGATACCCGTAAATGTATTAATCTTAATTAGTGTGAATGCTTTAATAAACATTTCCAGTATTGATATCCGTAAATTTAGTAATCTTATTATTCCTTAAGTTTTTTGGTTCTGCGTAACTTCGGCATACTTTCAGCTATTGAGACCATTTAACTGTAAAAATGTTCGTCTCGTTCAGCTAATGATGGGACTTCTTCAAGTTTTTTTCTACTTTTTACACTTTTATAAATTTTAAGCTTTTAGACCCTTTTTTTAAACATTGAAGTCAATGAGAACATCCTTTTCCCCTTTGAATTCACATGCCATGCCAAAAGTTTCAGCTACTTCATACTTTCACTTACAGACACTGAAAAAACTTTAAAGCGGTCACAAAATATTTAGCTATCCGGCTATGACTTTTCAGATCGTTATCGTTTACAATTTTTTGGTGAAAACGCAATTTACGTTTTGCGAATTTTTCACAAAAATGCAATAGGTTATAATGTAATCCTATGGAGGGGATTTAGAGTCTGTCATGTGACCTTAACATTGGAGATCTTTGTAATTAAAAATATCTTTACAAAAAGGGGAAACAAATTGGTCTCACGCCCACAAGATCTACTTTTCATACACAATTTTTATATCAAAACGTAGCTATGCTTGTCTGGTTTATGGCAATGTGACCAATTCTGCGATACGTATTTTAGTTTTAATTATTGGAGCAACAGCCAGAAATTATGTCTCATAGACTCTCATGTGAAATTATCTAAAAAATGTTGCTGCAGAACTCACAAAGACGCTCTTTTCTAAATCGCAGAAATGGCCACATTTTTAAGTTTATCTACATAAATTTCATATCGATGCGTTTACAAGGGCCGTGTATTTCAAACGGTGTAGTCGTTGTATCAATTGCATGTACGTTTGAGGATTTATTAAGCTTTGTTTGGAGGCTTAAATCATGTATTAGATCTGTGAATTAAAAGCGTTTGTAATGTTATTTCTTTCCATAAATAACTTTCCTGACCTCAGTGCAATATTCCTCCTCACTGACCTGGGGGGGAGGGGAAACCTATTGAGGGGGGAGGGGCGACCAGGAAGTCAGCATACTCTATACTTTGCAGATAGAGAAAGAAGCTGTGTGTCCTAAAGATAGTGTAGTGGTTATGGTGAATGTCTTTGGCAAGGGGCTCACCAATTAAGCTATTCAGCATTCCCACTCGCATTTTCCTCAGGAAATGCATTGTCTAGTTATATTATATTTTAATACTCCTGCTGCTGCCTCCATGCTGAGTAAAGCTTCATGACCTTTCTGGCACAGCGGATCCACCAACAGCCTCCGCTACAAGCTACCAGACCGGACTACCAGACCGGATCTAAACAGCAAGTGTAACTATAACAATGAACCTTATGTTAAACCCTGTTTTGCGGCATTTATACTGCAACCATTGGGCTGACTGCAAGAGCTCATCTGCATTCTCTCTCTTTCTTGCTCTCCCTCTCTCTCTCTTTGTATATATATATATATATATATTGTTGCTTTTGTTATGTTCATTTTTCAACAGTTTATTTTGTGTTCGTCGTGTCTGTGTCGTGTGCTTTAGTTTGTCCTAGGTTAATGTTAAATAAAATAATAGTATAAAATGTTTTTGCTTATTATGAAGTTAAATGTGTTGATGTTGATTTGTTTGATGTGAAGTTAGATGTGTTGAAAAACCTACAACTCTATCTCAAAAAGAAATGAAACATTTCCAAAAAATAAGTTTTTTTAATACAAAAATAAATTTAAATATAGCTCTCAATCCGTTTCTGAATGCGGTGCATTTCCGCAATCTGACCCGATAGCTGCTGCTCTAGCAGAGCATTTTGTTGGTTGAGGTAGCTCATCTTCCGCTGGTTCTGAAGGATCTTCTGGTGCGTCTTTTCGATGAGTATATTTTGCCTCCTCAGATCTCTTGATGCTTTTAGGATATAATAAAAAAACATTTGGATTTCAAATAACGTTACCAAATAAATAAATATTTTTTTTTGCTTATTAATCAATCATTATCATGTGTATACACTTGTTATGTGTCTAACACATCCCGGGAGTGCAGAATTATTAGGCAAATGAGTATTTGGACCACATCATCCTCTTTATGCATGTTGTCTTACTCCAAGCTGTATAGGCTCGAAAGCCTACTACAGATTAGGCATATTAGGTAATGTACATCTCTGTAATGAGAAGGTGTGTGGTCTAATGACATCAACACTCTATATCAGGTGTGCATAATTATTAGTCAATTTCCTTTTCTTTGGCAAAATTGGCCAAAAGAAGGATTTGACAGACTCTGAAAAGTCCAAAATAGAGAGATATCTAGCAGAGGGATGCAGCACTCTTAAAGTTGCAAAGCTTCTGAAGCGTGATCATCAAACAAAAGAAGCGTGTGGAAAAACAAAGGTGCAAAATAACTGCCCATGAACTGAGAAAAGTTAAGCGTGCAGCTGCCAAGATGCCACTTGCCACAAGATTGGCCATATTTCAGAGCTGCAACATCACTGGGGTGCCCAAAAGCACAAGGTGTGCAATACCCAGAGACATGGCCAAGGTAAGAAAGGCTGAAAGACGATGACCACTGAACAAGACACACAAGCTGCAACGTCAAGACTGTGCCAATAAATATCTCAAGAAAGATTTTTCTAAGGTTTTATGGACTGCTGAAATGAGAGTGAGTCTTGATGGGCCAGATGGAAGAGCCCGTGGCTGGATTGGTAAAGGGCAGGGAGCTCCAGTCCAACTCAGACGCCAGCAAGGTGGTGGTGGAGTACTGGTTTGGGCTGGTATCATCAAAGATGAGCTTGTGGGGCCTTTTCGGATTGAGGATGGAGTCAAGCTCAACTCCCAGTCCTACTGCCAGATTATGGAAGAGACCTTCTTCAAGCAGTGGTACAGGAAAAAGTCACCATCCTTCAAGAAAAACATGATTTTCATGCAGGACAATGCTCCATCACACGTGTCAAAGTACTCCACAGCGTGGCTGGCAAGAAAGGGTATTAAATAAAAAAAAGTAATGACATGGCCTCCTTGTTCACCTGATCTGAACCCCATTGAGAACCTGTGGTCCATCATCAAATGTGGGATTTACAAGGAGGGAAAACAGTACACCTCTCTGAACAGTGTCTGGCAGGCTGTGGTTGCTGCTGCACGCAATGTTGATGGTGAACAGATCAAAACACTGACAGAATCCATGGATGTCAGGCTTTTGAGTGTCCTTGCAAAGAAAGGTGGCTATATTGGTCACTGATTTGTTTTTGTTTTGTTTTTAAATGTCAGAAATGTGTATTTGTGAATGTTGAGATGTTATATTGGTTTCACTGTTAAAAATAAATCATTGAAATGGCTATCTATTTATTTTTTGGTTAAGTTGCCTAATAATTCTGCACAGTAATAGTAGTCACCTGCACACACAGATATCCCCCGAAAATAACTAACACTAAAAACAAACTAAAAACTACTTCCAAAAAAATTCAGCTTTGATATTAATGATTTTTTGGGGTTCATTGAGAACATGGTTGTTGTTCAATAATAAAATGAATCCTCAAAAAATACAACTTGCCTAATAATTATGCACTACCTGTATACTTCTAGCATCAATACCATATTATGGTTCTACAATCTGACAGGTGCGCTTTATATGTTGTCCATTTTTATATCTACATTTTGTTGTTGAAATGTTATTAATCATTGTGCACATATTTACCTTCCTGAATGAGGCTCACAGGACCGCTCTCTTCCTCCTGCTCTTCTGCTTGAGAAGTTGGGGTGGTGGGGGGGGGAAGCTCCTCAGCTTGCTCCTCAACAGGAGCTGGGGTTGGGGAGTGGGAGGGCCCTGGCTGCTCCTCCTCATCCATGTCCTCCTCTGCCGCATCCTCCTCCTCCTCCTCATCGGCCTGGCGCCTTCTGCGCTTGGCGCGGACAACTGGCATTGGAGCTCCTATAATAACACAATGTTCATATATTATAAAAATGTTTTCTAATGACGTATGCAAATTCTGTGTACTGTGCTGTATTGTATATGAATACAAATTGATTTATATAGACAGTTAACCAATGGGACAATGTTATATTAAAGGGTCGTGTGGGCACTACAGGGGACTGAGCGTGAGCTGGGATGCAACCATGTTAAAATGAGCTGTTTTTGTCTCCTTTGTTTTGTTCAGACCATCTCATGTTAAAAAAAGGGCCTGATGGAGCACACGGGATTACTATAACAACCCCACTCCTAACACAGGAATTTAGTGGTAATCTATATATATAAAACTCAACGTGTGTGTGTGCATAAATGTATGTATGTATGTATGTATGTATGTATGTATGTTCCAGCATCACGTACAAACGGCTAAAGATATTTATATGAAACTTGGCACACAGGTTACTTATATGTCAGCCACAAACATAGGATAGGTGGTTTAAACCTTACCCACCCCCACTTGCCATGGTCGGGGTTTTTCTTTAAAGTCCCATGCAAAGCAATGGGAAAATTATGTTCCCACATAACTTCTGTGTTCCTGTCTGCTGCCCCATGTCTTTTTTCAACAGTACTATGAATACCTTGGCCGGTGGTGATATATGTTAGCACAACATGGCATCTTGGTTAACAACATCTGACCTTACATGAATTACATATGACCTTACATAACTGTCACCAAAGGAGCTGCGGTGGCTCCACGCGATTGCCACTGCACTGACAACTGATTCACCTCTGCAGCTAGGGGTTCGGATCCCGCTCTCGGCTACCTGTGAATTGAGTTTGGTGGTCTCAGCCCCGCCCCTGGTGGGTGTGCTATGCGAGGTTGGGTTGGGAGGACCCCCTCACACCCGCCATTGCCAACCGGGGCATGGAGAAAGGTGGCAGATTGCCTCTGGGGGAGGCCTCCCAACTCCTGCAGGCCGGCTCCTCTCTCTTTCGAGTTCACGCACAAAATACACTTTTTTTAAAAAAAACATAACTGTCAACAATAACTTACCTGGATGATATTTAGCCCGAAGACGTCTGACATGAACCATTTGGCGCCTCTTCAGGTCAGACCACTTCTTAACAATGGCCTTGTGGTCATGTTGGCCGCCAAAGTCAGCGATTAGGGCGCTGACCACAGCCCTTTTCTGTGGCTGCCTCCGCAGCTCATCGTATCCTGTTTCCAGGAACTTCTGCAAGATGAAGAACAAAGTATATTGTAATACTTCTGTTGACAGCCTTATGGATATATGACGTAAATGTATGCTATTCAACAATTGGAAGCATTCTCGCCTTATTAATCAATGACAGGGGTAACATGAAAGATTTTATATCCTGCCATTTCGGTCGCCACCTTTTTTGCATAAATATAGCAGCCATTATCATTTGCATAATTATGAATATATTATTAACAACACAGGATACACGTATAGGGGAGATATGCGTTGCTAACTCTTTTCCCTGTCAGGAGCCTAACGCCCCGGGGGGTCAGAGACGGGACCTTTTTCGGAGGACCACTGACGTATGTAGCCGTCGCAGTTTTTTGTGATGTCACTCTTTAGGTGTGTGCACATTTTTCACTGCATCCGGGTGGAGTTTTTGGGTTGTGTTTTGCACGACACAGGCTTTTCAACAGGAAAAAAACAGCTGGAGGCAGAATGGTTGCAAAACACTACGTGTTTGTTACTTAACTCTGGGTTTCAAGACCAGTCCACCTCCAGCTGTTGCAAAACTACTACTCCCATCAGCCACGGTCTGTCAGTGCATGCTAAGAATTTTACTTTTGCTGCATCTAGGGTGCCACAGTTTAGAGACCCGTGCATAAAGGCCTGAAAAATGGGGGCCTGCAGAACTTACAATACTAGAAGTGCCAGCATTCCCAGGCATGCTGGAAGTTGTAGTTCTGCAACATCTAAAGGGCAATATGTATTCGAACGTCCTTGGGCCTTGAGGACACTGAAGTCAGGACGTTCGCATACGTCCTATGTCCAAAAAATTTTTAAATTCATTATGCTAAATAACAAGGAAAAGTGCCTAAATACACATTTGCCAACCAGGGTGTCTGCAGCTGTCCAGGCATGCTGGGACTTGTAGTTTTGTAAAAGCAGGAGACACATTTTTTGTGAAATACTAATATATGATCATATATACTAACTTTTAAACTAGACTAAAATGCTGGGCTGGGCTGGGACTTGTAGTTTTGTAAAAGCAGGAGACACATTTTTGGTTAAATACTAATATCTGATCATATATACTAACTTTTAAACTAGACTTAAATGCAGTTGAAGATGATGAAATAACAGTGGTCAAAATACTTACACAAATCAGCAACTTTTCCTCAGACTTAGTGAAATTGCTTCCAACCATGTTGCTGTGTGATTGCGCTGCGATCATAAGTTGGAAACTGGCAAGGCTCCAGGAAATGGTCGCGTGTTGTTCGCGTGTTGATTGCGCTGCTTGGACCGAGATGGGTCCATATGGCTTCGGCTGTATGGACCACAGTAACTCTTTTCCCTGTCAGGAGCCTAGGAGCCTAACGCCCCGGGGGGTCAGAGACGGGACCTTTTCGGAGGACCACTGACGTATGCAACCGTCGCAGTTTTTTGTGATGTCACTCTTTAGGTGTGTGCAAATTTTTCCTTGCACCGGGTGGAGTTTTTGGGTTGTGTTTTGCACGCCACAGGCTTTTCAACAGAAAATAACCAGCTGGAGGCAGAATGGTTGCAAAACACTACGGGTTTGTTACCTAACTCTGGGTTTCAAGACCAGTCCACCTCCAGCTGTTGCAAAACTACTACTCCCATCAGCCACGGTCTGTCAGTGCATGCTAAGAATTTTACTTTTGCTGCATCTAGGGTGCCACAGTTTTGAGACCCGTGCATAAAGGCCTGAAAAATGTGGGCCTGCAGAACTTACAATACTAGAAGTGCCAGCATTCCCAGGCATGCTGGAAGTTGTAGTTCTGCAACATCTAAAGGGCAATATGTATTCGAACGTCCTTGGGCCTTGAGGACACTGAAGTCAGGACGTTCGCATACGTCCTATGTCCAATAAAATGTTAAATTCATTATGCTAAATAACAAGGAAAAGTGCCTAAATACACATTTGCCAACCAGGGTGTCTGCAGCTGTCCAGGCATGCTGGGACTTGTAGTTTTGTAAAAGCAGGAGACACATTTTTTGTGAAATACTAATATCTGATCATATATACTAACTTTTAAACTAGACTAAAATGCAGTTGAAGATGATGAAATAACAGTGGTCAAAATACTTACACAAATCAGCAACTTTTCCTCAGACTTAGTGAAATTGCTTCCAACCATGTTGCTGTGTGATTGCGCTGCGATCATAAGTTGGAAACTGGCAAGGCTCCAGGAAATGGTCGCGTGTTGTTCGCGCAATTGCGCATGCGCGATCGAAAAATCGCAATCGCAATATGTATTTTGGTTAAAATATCATACATATTCGATTTCAGAGTGCTGCTACAGCAGTTTTCGAAATATCTGCAATAAATTTCGCATTCGCATGTTGCGATATTTCGATAAAATATCAGGAATATTCTGAGCCAATCAGAGCGCTCCTCCAGCATATCTCGAAATTGCGCAATAAATATCGCATTCGCATGTTGCGATATTTCGATAAAATATCACGAATATTCTGAGCCAATCAGAGCGCTCCTCCAGCATATCTCGAAATTGCGCAATAAATATCGCATTCGCATGTTGCGATATTTCGATAAAATATCACGAATATTCTGAGCCAATCAGAGCGCTCCTCCAGCATATCTCGAAATTCCGCAATAAATATCGCATTCGCATGTTGCGATATTTCGATAAAATATCACGAATATTCTAAGCCAATCAGAGCGCTCCTCCAGCATATCTCGAAATTCCGCAATAAATATCGCATTCGCATGTTGCGATATTTCGATAAAATATCACGAATATTCTAAGCCAATCAGAGCGCTCCTACCGCAGTTATTAAAAAATCGCAATTATTTTCGCATTCGCAATAGCGAAAAATCGCATTCAATTAATTTCGATAAAATATCACGAATATTCGAATTTAGCGAATATATCTCGAATATTCGAATATATATTCGAGATATATCGCGAAATCGAATATGGCATATTCTGCTCAACACTAGTGGGCACAGTGGGGGACAATTGTGGGCACAGTGGGGGACAATTGTGGTGGGCACAGTGGGGGACAATTGATGTGGGCACAGTGGGGACAATTGATGTGGGGACAATTGATGTGGGCACAGTGGGGACAATTGATGTGGGCACAGTGGGGACAATTGATGTGGGGACAATTGATGGCATGGCACAGTGGCTGAGTTTGGCATGGCACAGTGGCGACAATTGATGGCACAGTGGCGACAATTGATGGCATGGCACAGTGGTTGCCTTTGATGGGCGCAATGGTTGCCTTTGATGGGCACAGTGGCTGCATTTGATGGGCACAGTGGCTGCCTTTGATGGGCACAGTGAGGCTGCAATTGTGTTTTTTTTTTTTCATTTGTTAGCGCCCCCCTAAAAATTTTGAGCACCAGCCGCCACTGGTCACCACATTCCTAAAGTTTTTAGAAAAAAACGTTTTTTCTGACCTGCAATACAGGAGTGTTGGTAATATATCTGTACTGGTAGAATAAAACCAGAGACCATTCTCTTCTTTTCTGCACGTGCCCCTTTTGCTTTTCTATTCATGGGTTAAATTTGACAGTATAGAGAAGATGCATAATCCTACCAAAGTGATTCTCCCTCCAAGTAGCCAATTAAGAATCCGGCTCTTACGGCCCAAGTGAAGAGAAAGCAATATCTGGGAAAAGAATACACCGGAGAAGAGATTTTCCTATTCCGCGGAAAGTGTGCTCGGTTATGTGCGCACAATGGGCCTTCTACGCTCCTCATTCTTCTACAAAGGTTAAGATGGCTTTATTAGTAAGCTGCAGATATTTATGTTCCAGTTATGTATCCTCAGGAGCTGAGCAGCCTGTAAAGAACCCAATGAAAGGAAGCCAGTGGGGGATCGGCGTGTTCGGAGGGGGTCTCTTTTTGTGTCTTTTTTATAAACTCACCCTTTACTTAATTTCCTCACTGCCTAGGCCTGTCCCAGTTAATAAATGTAATTGTCGTCTTTCATGAAAATACTATTATCCTGATCACACGTTACAGTGGCAAAGCGCTTCTCTCTTTTAAACACAGAGACTCTCGCCTCTAATTATTCCCCTATCAAGTGGCCGCGGCACAATAGAGCTGCGTGTCAGGAGGCGCGAGCTACGAGAGGCAGGCAAGCAGGGAACAATGCCTAGATTACACATTAATTTCCTGCCGAACACTCAAACAATTTGCTATCTTTAAAAGATGAAGGGGAGAGAGGAAAAAAAGAATCTTCCCAGCTACGTCCATTTGAAGCTCGGGGACTGTCAGGAACATAATGCCGCCGGTAGTTTCATGCCAATGAAATCTTCAGATGTGTTAGATGACATCTTAGATGTTACCATTTTAGTGCGTGCCCTGTTATCTTCTGCTAGGGGCAATATGATGGGACAAGAGTTGTGTAGAACATTGCTGGGTAATGGGCAGGCCAGGGGCCATGTATGGTCTTCCGGGGCTACCTAGGCTGCCCTTTGGACTATGTTACATGGTATATTGGTGAGATTTGCATTGCTGCCTATAGAAGTTCCATGGTGCTGTACCATATGCGCTTTGCCCAATGCCCAGTGACATCTCATTACACTAAGCCCTGCCCCCTTCCAGCCACTTCCTGCCCCATCCTTCCAAGCCCTTCCCACCAAGCCTTACTTCTTTTGCAACAAACACTACCTTCTTCCCAATCACACCCTGCCCACTTCTCACCAAGCCTTACCCCATTCTTCTAAACCTTGCCTTTCCCCTACCTTTTCCTTGTCCTGTTGCAAGCAACCAGGCTTTTCCCCTTCCTACCAAGCCTTGCCTTTTCTTACCTTTTCCTTGTCCTGGTGCAACCAAGTTTTTCCTGTTCCTAGCAAGCCTTGTCTTTCCTTACCTTTTCCTTGTCCAACCAGGCTTTTCCCATTCCTAGCAAGCCTTGCCTTTCCTTTCCTTACCTTTTCCTTGTCCTGTTGCCACCAGGCTTTTCCTATTCTTACCAAGCATTGCCTTGCCTTACCTTTTCATTGTCCTGTTGCAACCAGGCTTTTTCCCTTCCTACCAAGCCTTGCCTTTCCTTACCTTTTCCATGGCCTGTTGCCACAAAACTTTTCCCGTTCCTACCAAGCCTTGCCTTTCCTTTCCTTAACTTTTCCTTGTCCTGTTGTCACCAGGCTTTTCCTGTTCCTACCAAGCCTTGCCTTCCCTTACCCTTTCCTTGTCCTTTTGCCACCAGGCTTTTCCTGTTCCTACTGAGCCTTGCCTTTCCTTACCTTTTCCTTGTCCTCCTGTTGCAGCCAGGCCTTTCCCCTTCCTACCAAGCCTTGTCTTTCCTTACCTTACCTTTTCCTTGTCCTGGTGCAACCAAGTTGTTCCTGTTCCTAGCAAGCCTTGTCTTTCCTTACCTTTTCCTTGTCCAACCAGGCTTTTCCCGTTCCTAGCAAGCCTTGCCTTTTCTTTCCTTACCTTTTCCTTGTCCTCTTGCCACCAGGCTTTTTCTATTCTTACCAAGCATTGCCTTTCCTTACCTTTTCCTTGTCCTGTTGCCACCAGGCTTTTCCTGTTCCTACCAAGCTATGCCTTTCCTTACCCTTTCCTTGTCCTGTTTCCACCAGGCTTTTCCTGTTCCTACCGAGCCTTGCCTTTCCCTACCTTTTCCTTGTTCTGTTGCAACCAGGCTTTTCCCCTTCCTACCAAGCCCTGCCTTACCTTTTCCTTGTCCTCCTGTTGCAACCAGGCTTTTCCCTGTTCCTATAAAGCCTTGCCTTTCCTTGCCATTTCATTGTCGTCCTGTTGCCACCAGGCTTTTCCTGATCCTACAAAGCTATGTCTTTCCTTACCTTTTCCTTGTCCTGTTGCAACCAAGTCATTCCCCCTTTCAACCAGCCCAGCTTTTTTCCCATCCTATGCATGTTCCTTTCCCACCAAGCACTATCTCTTTCCCATCAGGCTACTTCCATTTCCCATTAAGCAATTTCCCTTTTGCCACCAAGCACTACCACCTTCCCACCAAGCTTTGCGCCTCTTCCACCAAGCCCTACCTCCTTCCCAACAAGCATTGCCTCCTTCCCACCAACCTCTTTCCCTCAAGTGAAGGTAAAGGGTGTGCTTTTAAAATACATGTATGATCTGTCCTTCCTGCTTTCTCCCTCTCTATTAGTCCTTTTTACCATTATGACCAAAATTGACTGTTAAAGAAAATCCCAAATTTTGCTTTGTCCCCAGAACAGGAATAGTGGGAATATCTTCCAACGGGGACACTAGTTCTGGTGATATTCCTCACTTTCAAGGGATTTCCTCTCACTTCCTGTTTTTGTTATGGGACAGGAAGTTAAGGGAAATCTTACCAATGGGATGCAGATGGCAAAAATAAATCATATAAGGGGTTATATTGTAATCCTTCCTCTATCCAAAATGGAAAAGCATAATCCTAATTCTACCAAGTGGTAACTAAGGCTAACTAACAATTATGGGGCACCATTCCTCCCACTGACATCAATCATGGGGCGCTATTCCTCCCACTGACATCAATCATGGGGCACTATTCCTCCCACTGACATCAATCATGGGGCGCTATTCCTCCCACTGGCACCAACAATGGGGGCATTATTCCTCCCACTGACACCACCAATGGGGGCACTATTCCTCCCACTGGCACCAACAATGGGGCATTATTCCTCCCACTGGCACCAACAATGGGAGCACTATTCCTCCCACTGGCACCAACAATGGGGGCACTATTCCTCCCACTGGCACCAACAATGGGAGCACTATTCCTCCCACTGGCACCAACAATGGGGCATTATTCCTCCCACTGGCACCAACAATGGGAGCACTATTCCTCCCACTGGCACCAACAATGGGGGCACTATTCCTCCCACTGGCACCAACAATGGGAGCACTATTCCTCCCACTGGCACCAACAATGGGAGCACTATTCCTCCCACTGGCACCAACAATGGGAGCACTATTCCTCCCACTGGCACCAACAATGGGGGCATTATTCCTCCCACTGGCACCATCAATGGGGGCATTATTCCTCCCACTGACACCAACAATGGGGCATTATTCCTCCCATTAATCAAGTGCTAGGTAATTTTTTACTCACACTGATCACCAAGCCTGGGGTCCTGTTTACTCACACTGGTTCCGGCATATTTTCTACTCCCACTGGCATCAGTCTGGTTCCTCTAACGTCTAAAGGACAGTAAACTGGCCCGTTGTTTGGAAAGTTTGAAGATCTTTGCCTTAGAGAGTCAGAAGGGGCAGTAGGAATGAACTTCCTGAATTCTGTGCTATGCACCTTCCCTTGTCCCTTTTCCCACATCACCAATTACAACAACCATGTGGCTGTGAACATTGTAATTTCTTTTTCCTCCATTGTGAAGTACAGAGGTCAGGAAGTCTCAAGCTTATGGGTTATACCGCCGCCTACCGTAAGACTGGAATATGGCAACCAAAATACTGTAGGCCAGCTCAAGGTAGCCACTCCTACTAACAATATGCCTTGGGTATTGTTGGTGTCCTAGAAGGATGGATATCGTTCTTAAAACCACTTCCAGCCCAAAGACGTCATATGGACTTTCAGTGGGGATTTCTGAATGATGCCTGCTGCTTCGTTTCCTTTATTCATATTCAAATCGATTCAAAAAGTTTCCGAATTCGAATAGTTTTCCAAATTCCAAAGAGAATAAAATAGAATATAAAATAAAGGAATAGAATAAAAAAAAAAACATTTGAATAGAATAGAAAAGAAAATAACAAAAAATAAAATAATATAATAGAGTAAAACAGAACAAAATAGGATAGAAAATAAAACAACATACCGTATTTATCTTCATATAACGCGCCCCGGCGTATAGTGCGCACCCCCAACCTAGAAGAAAAATTCCTGGAAAAAAAAAGAAATACTTACAGTTTGGATGCCCCTCGTCGGTGTCCATTGTCGCACGACCGTGCAATTGTCAGTTAAAGCGACGCAGTGCCGAATCACAAAAAAGGGCAAGGTCCTTTACCTTCATATTGGTCCAGGTCTTAACCGGTTAAAGGGGTTGTAAAGGATTTTATTTTATTTTTTAAATAACAAATGTGTTATACTTACCTCCACTGTGCAGCTCGTTTTGCACAGAGTGGCCCCGATCCTGGTCTTCTGGGTTCCCTCGCCGGCTGTCTCGGCTCCTCCTCGCTAGAACTCATCACCTTTGCATGGTGATGAGTTCTTGCGGGCGTGCTCCTGTGATACAGCCCGCGGCCATAGCAGCTCACTGTATCACTCGGCCCCGTCCCCCAGCGTGCAGCGTCATTGGATGTGATTGGCTGCTCTGCTTTCAATCAACCAATGAATGAGCTGAGAAGCCTGCACGTTCACGGCGCTGGACTTTTGAGGGGTCAGGTAAGTAAACGGGGGGCTCGGGGGGAGGCGCTCATCCGCAGATGTTTTTTCACCTTAATGCATAGGATGCATTAAGGTGAAAAAACTTTTACCTTTACAACCCCTTTTAAAGGATTAAAAAAAAACAAAAACATGTCATACTTACCTCCACTGTGCAGTTCGTTTTGCACACTGTGGCCCCGATCCTCGTCTTCTGGGGTTCCTGGGCGGCTGTCGCGGCTCCTCCCCGCAGTAACTATACACAAACATGCGAGCAAGCATGGTGTGTAGCTGTTGCGGGCACGCTCCCGTCATACTGTGGCGGCCATAGCCGCCGCTGTATCACTCGGCCCCGCCCCCGTCATTGGATGTGATTGACAGCAGCGCCAGCCAATGGCTGCGCTGTTTTCAATCAACCAATGAATGAGCCGAAAAGCGTGTTCATGGCGTGGGTCTTTCGAGGGGTCAGGTAAGTAAACGGCGGGGCCGCTAATCCGCAGACGTTTTTTCACCTTAATGCATAGGATGCATTAAGGTGAAAAAACGTTTACCTTTACAACCTCTTTAAGTGGTTAAAAAAAGTATTGGTAATCGGTATCGGTGAGTACTTGAAAAAAGTATTGGTAATCGGTATCGGTGAGTACTTGAAAAAAGTATTGGTGAGTACTTGAAAAAAGTATTGGTAATTGGTATCGGGGAGTACTTGAAAAAAGTATTGGTAATCGGTATAGGCGAGTACTTGAAAAAAATATCAGTTATCGGTGAGTACTTGAAAAAAGTATTGGTGAGTACTTGAAAAAAGTATTGGTAATCGGTATCGGTAAGTACTTGAAAAAGTATTGGTAATCGGTATCGGCGAGTACTTGGAAAAAGTATCGGTGAGTACTTGAAAAAAGTATCGGTGAGTACTTGAAAAAAGTATTGGTGAGTACTTGAAAAAAGTATTGGTAATCGGTATCGGGGAGTACTTGAAAAAAGTATTGGTAATCGGTATCGGTGAGTACTTGAAAAAAGTATTGGTAATCGGTATCAGTGAGTACTTGAAAAAAGTATCGGTATCGGTGAGTACTTGAAAAATTATTGGTAATCGGTAAGTACTTAAAAAAAGTATCGGTGAGTACTTGAAAAAAGTATCGGTGAGTACTTGAAAAAAGTATTGGTAATCGGTATCGGCGAGTACTTGAAAAAGTATCGGTAATCGGTATCAGTGAGTACTTGAAAAAAGTATTGGTAATCGGTAAGTACTTGAAAAAAGTATCGGTGAGTACTTGAAAAAAGTATTGGTAATTGGTATCGGGGAGTACTTGAAAAAAGTATTGGTAATTGGTATCGGGGAGTACTTGAAAAAAGTATTGGTAATCGGTATCGGTGAGTACTTGAAAAAAGTATTGGTAATCGGTATCGGTGAGTACTTGAAAAAGTATCGGTTATCGGTGAGTACTTGAAAAAAGTATTGGTAATTGGTATCGGTGAGTACTTGAAAAAAGTATTGGTAATTGGTATCGGTGAGTACTTGAAAAAAGTATTGGTAATCGGTATCGGTGAGTACTTGAAAAAGTATTGGTAATCGGTATCGGTGAGTACTTGAAAAAGTATCGGTTATCGGTGAGTACTTGAAAAAAGTATTGGTAATTGGTATCGGTGAGTACTTGAAAAAGTATCGGTTATCGGTGAGTACTTGAAAAAAGTATTGGTAATCGGTATCGGTGAGTACTTGAAAAAGTATTGGTAATCGGTATCGGTGAGTACTTGAAAAAGTATTGGTAATCGGTATCGGTGAGTACTTGAAAAAGTATCGGTGAGTACTTGAAAAAAGTATTGGTTATCGGTGAGTACTTGTACTCAGTCTTAAGAAAGTGGTATTGGGACAGACCTAGTGATTGCCAAGTCCCACCTGTGCCTAGGTGTACAGTGTATAGGGAGCTGTGCTGTATATAAAGATATATGGATTGTGATTGGCTCGCCCCATCTGTGCCTAGGTGTACTGTATATAAGGATTTGTGCATTATGTGAATGCCAAGCCTCCTCCGTGCCGCGCGGTGTATTGTCAGCGATCCCTCCAGCATCCTGTGTTGGTATGGTAATGATCCCCAGGCACCGGCGGGAGCTCGCTGTGACCTTTCTCCCTGAACATATTGAGTGCTCCTGCGGTAATAAAGAAGACACCTAAATTAAGGAGAAATGCAGGAATCTGTAAAACATCCCGTTAGTGTCGGAGACGCAGCCTCTGGCCGCCTCATAAATTTATGTGAGCGCAAGAGGGAAGACTTATAGGTGAGTTTAGCCGTATTTTCCATGGGAATGGCACCTTCCAACCATTACGCCGGTATTTATTTGATTCTGAAGGAGCACAAAAGCCAGCTCCACAAATAAAGAAGATTGAGGAGCCGCCGGTGAGTGGCGAGCTGGCTTTAAACTCTGAATGAGGTGTCCGCCATTGACTTACTGTGTCCAAGTGCCATTTGTAGAGTGTGAGAAGTGCGAGTATTTCTCCAGGCTGTCAGCGCTCACAGCGGAAAGTGTGGGTGAGTGATGGCGAGTGAGGCGGGCGAGCCTGACTACATCACTCCCCGACTTCACTGTACCAAATGTATCAATCCGGGCACCAAGCTTGGCAGCCACTGAAGCCCTGGATGGGAAGTGGACTTGTATCCTAACTGTACTGCCTCTTGTTATAGTGTAAAGCGCTGTGCAAACTGCTGTCACTATATCAACCCTGCATAATAATAATAATTTCTCTCCATACAGCCTTGAGATTTACACAGCTCTACCACATACCTCACAACTTTTTACCGCAAATCGCGGTAATCGCGGGGGGGGGGGGGGGGGGGGGGGGGGGTGCCGCGAAATCGCGGGACAATGGCACTGCTCGCGGGACCGTGGGATTTACCGCGAATCGTGAGACATTCCCGTGAAATCCGGGACAGTTGGGAGGTATGCTACCAGCAGCAAAAGCAGGCTGCTGACCAGGGGCGGCCCATCCATCAAAGGCGCCCCCCCCACCCATGTCCATCGCCGCACCCCCTATGCATGCGGCTAGCCCCTTTCTTACTTGATCACTTGCCTGACGAAAGGGGTCCTGCGTGACCTTGAAATGTTGCACTATTGTGATGTTTGTTTTGCATTAAAAAAAATGTGGACGTAATTGGACGATCCACTGGGTGCTGGCGAATAAGGATGAGCATCAGAACTTGTTTGGTTTGCATCAGAACTTGCGAACACACCAAATGTTCGTGTAAACTTTAGAACCCCGTTAAAGTCTATGGGACTCGAACATTTGAAATCTAAAGTGTTAATTTTAAAAGCTAATATGCAAGTTATTGTCCTAAAAAGTGTTTGGGGACCTGGGTCCTGCCCCAGGAAACATGTATCAATGCAAAAAAAAAGTTTTAAAAAAGGCAGTTTTTTCAGGAGCAGTGAATTTAATAATGCTAAAAGTGAAACAATAAAAGTGTAATATTACTTTAAATTTCGTACCTGGGGGGGGGGGTGTAAAGTCAGCATGTGAAAAAGCGCATGTTTCCCGTACATAGAACTGTCCCTGCACAAAGTGTCATTTCTGAACGGAAAAAAGGCATTTAAAACCGGCTTTGCGGCTCTAATGAATTTTCGGCTCTGGCAATTACAGAGATGATTCATTCATAAAGAAAAAAAAATGTGTGGGGGTTCCCCCAAATTAAATTACCAGGCCCTTCAGGTCTGGAATGGATATTAAGGGGAACCCCGCCGTAAAAAAAAAAAAAAAATGACGTAGGACCCTTATCCGAGCACGTTAACCTGGCCGGTCGCAGAAAAGAGGGGGGGACAGAGTGCGGCCCCCCCCTCTCCTGAACCGCACCAGGGCACATGCCCTCAACATGTGGAGGATGTCCCCATGTTGATGGGGACAAGGGCCTCATCCCCACAACCCTTGCCCGGTGGTTGTGGGGGTCTGTTCAGGACTGTGATTGGCTTACCTCTGTTCTGCTTCTTCTTGGACTCTTCACAGTTCTCAGGGTACTGCAGCTCCAGCTCTTTTTCCCCTTCTCCTATTACCTGATCCAGTAGGCAGGACTATGATTAACTGTAACGTAGTCCTGTCTACGTGACTAGGGTATCAAAGATGATTTGTCTCCATTCCACTCTGACCATCACTCCATTTATTCACTATAAATAACCACATGACCACCAGAGCAGCCTTTTATTAACAAACTGTATACAGTATTTATCGGCGTATACCGCGCACTTTTTTGCCCTGAAAATCAGGACAAAGTCATGGGTGCGCGATATACGCCGATATCCGCTTCCCGCGCTGTGTTCGAACCACTGCGCCGACATATACCGAGCGCAGTACACTCGGATATAGTCGGGCAGGCACGGCTCCTCTCGCGGTCACGTCCTGTGCGTCCTTTACGCAAGAGGAGCCGAGCCGGCCCGACTATACCCGAGTGTACTTCGCTCGGTATATGTCGGTGCAGTGGTTCGAACACAGCGAGGGAAGTGGGGATCGAGCGGGGAGGACACCACGATGGCCGCAGAAGGACGCCGGACCAGACGAGGCTGCCGGTGGACGTGATGGACGACGGGCAGGACGCGATGGACGACGGGCAAGACACCGACGAGGGGCATCCAAACTGTTAAGTATTTTTTTTTTTTGCAGGAATTTTCCTTTAAGTTCGGGGGTGCGCGCTATACGCCGGGGCGCGTTTTAGCCCGATAAATACGGTACATAATAGAGCTGCACGATTCTGGCTAAAATGAGAAGCACAATTTTTTTGCTTAGAAGATAGATCACGATTCTCACAATGTAACATCTTTCACATTAAAACAAAAAAAATGGGCTAACTTTACTGTTTCGTTTCTTTTTTTTTATTCATTGAAGTGTATTTTTTCCCAAAAAATTGCATTTGAAAGACCGCTGGGCAAATAGAGTGCGACATAAAATATTGCAGCAATTGCCATTTTATTCCCTAGGGTCTCTGCTAAAATATATATATATATAATGTTTGGGGGGTTCCAAGTAATTTTCTAGCAAAAGATATTGGGCCAGATTCAGGAAGCTATTGCGCCCGCGCAACCATAGGTTGCGCGGCGCAATAGCTGTTTTGCTCCCGCGTAGCGAATGCCCCTGATTCAGGAACATCCTTATGCCTTCATATCTCAGGCTGCATTCTTGCGTTGGCCGCTAGGGGGCGCGGCCATTGTGATCGGCGTATAGTATGCAAATTGCATACTACCACCGATTCACAAAAGTTGCGCGGGCCCTGCGCACGCAAGGTACGGAGTTTCCGTACGGCGACTTTAGCGCAAGGTTGCTCCTGCTATAGCAGGGGCAGCCAATGCTAAAGTATAGCCGCCCTTCCCGCTCGTGAAATTTAAATTTCACGTCGTTTACGTAAGTGATTCGTGAATGGCGCTGGACGCCATTCACGTTCACTTAGAAGCAAATGACGTCCTTGCGACGTCATTTGCCGCAATGCACGTCGGGAAAGTTTCCCGACGGAGCATGCGATGTTCGCTCGGCGCGGGAGCGCGCCTAATTTAAATGATTCCCGCCCCCGGCGGGATCATTTACATTAGGCAGCCTTACACCCGGCTATTTAGCATATCGCCCGCGCAATTTACGGAGCTACTGCTCCGTGAATCGCGGTCATATCAAAATATTTGCGTGGGCGCAGAGCAAAAATCGTTGCCCTTTGCCCACGCAAATATTGCACGGATCTACCTGAATCTGGGCCATTGATTTTAACTTAAGAAACAAGTGTCAGAACAAGATTTGGACTTTAAGTGGTTAAACTTCCTGCAACACAAAGAAGTTTGCTTTAAAGCGGAGGTTCACCCTAAAAACATGTATATAACATTACATTCTGCATACTTCCAACATTTACAGTACAGTATGCTGTTTGTTTTTTGTTTTTGCTGTACATACCGTATTATTGCTATTTTCCACCCGGTTTCCGGGTGCTCACTCCCGCGGGAGTAGGCGTTCCTATGCAGAGGCGCAGTGTCATGTGGGACTTCGCCCAGATGATTGACGTCTTGAGAAAAACTTCCCCTCCGGCGGATAAGGCACGTCACGAGTTTCCGAAAGTAGCAAGTCGAACTGCAAGTCGGCTCTATATGGCGCCTGCGCAGTCAGCTCTACACGGCTCCTAGTCGGTGCGCAGGCGCCGTATAGAGCCGACTCACAGTTTTGCTACTTTCGAAAACTCGTGACGCGCCTTATCCGCCGGGGGGAAGTTTTTCTCAAGACGTCAATCATCTGGGCGAAGTCCCACATGACACTGCGCCTCTGCATAGGAACGCCTACTCCCGCGGGAGTGAGCACCCGGAAACCGGGTGGAAAATAGCAATAATACGGTATGTACAGCAAAAACAAAAAACAAACAGCATACTGTAAATGTTGGAAGTATGCAGAATGTAATGTTATATACATGTTTTTAGGGTGAACCTCCGCTTTAAGAAGGAAGTTGGTTACAATGTTTCAAATGTTGTAAACTTGGCAGACTGCCTAGATTTTTTCTTTACACACACACACACACACACACACACACACACACACACACGTTTATCCCCTTGATCTAAGAAGGAAGCATGTTACAATGTTTCCTGTTAAAACTTGGCAGACTGCCCAAATCTTTTCTTTTGACAGCTGAGTGAGCAGATAAAGTCTCTCCACTTGTTATATGAAAGAATCGTCAAACTCTGCATTGGAGATCGTCAGGGGGATTAAATCGAGATCACGATTTTTTAACGATTAATTGTGCAGCTCTAATAAATAACACATTTAAACCCAGTTTTATTTGAGCCTTAAGGTAGGCATTAAAGAAGAACCAGTTGCAGATACCAACATACCACCTACTGGGAGCCATACGTCAGATGGGTCCCTACCAAGTATATGTTTGCCCCATACTAACCTACCAGGACCTTGTACCCCGCCGGACCTAGTAGGCATCAAAGAAGTAGAAGATACCTGCGTCCAATTTCATTAGGCCTTCAGCCGCCACACCACCGACTCGGAGACAACCAGTCGCAGGTACCAACATACCAACTACTGGGAGCCGTACCTCAGACGGGTCCCTACCAAGTTATGTTTGCCCCATACTAACCTACCAGGACCTTGTACCCCGCCAGACCTTGTAGACATTAAAGAAGATAATACTTGTGTCCAGAGCTTTTTTTCTCAGAAAATAGGTGCAGGAACTCAACCACGACCCCGTTCAGATTTCAAAAACAGTAGAAGGGTCTTAAAGGTGCATTAAATACCAGGATTGCATTACATACAGAGTGCAGAGTTCAGGGGGTTACACACAGAGTGCAGAGCTGTCACTTGTAAACACAGAAACCAGACTTCTGTGTTTACAAGTGATTGTGGTGAGCAGGCACCAAAGGGTCTGAGCCAGAGGTGGTGGAACTGAGTTCCCCCAAGTTCCCCCTGAAAAAAAGCCCTGCTTGTGTCCAACTTAATTAGGCATCCAGCAGCCACACCACCAACTCGGAGACAACCAGTCACAGATACCAACTACTGGGAGCCGTACCTCAGATGGGCCCCTATCAAGTATATGTTTGCCCCATACCCATACTAACCTAACAGGACCTGTTAAAGGGCAGCAGATTTCTGTGGCATCTGGAAAGTGCGTGATTTTGCGCATGTTCCTGACACGCACAAAGTGGGAACCTAGTCCTACAACTGCACTCTGTACTCGGGGTCACTACTGACCTCTAAACTCTGCATCACTTACTTTGGACCCCTAAACTCCATAGTAGTGATGTAGGCAGGGCTGCTGTTAGAAATCACGGGGCCCCATACAGCCTACCTGGCAGGGCCCCCCTCAAATATATATAAAAAAAATATTTCACAATAAATATACTAAAATCATTCTTAGCAGACACACAGATAACATAGAAGCTCTGTGAATTAGTTTTTAATTAATTAATTATAATACATTTTTAAATAGTTTTTAACATTTTTGAACAAAAACATTTTATATATATTTTTTTAAATAAATAAATTATCTTATTTTACAATTTTTACTAATTATTTTTATACAATTTTCATTTTTTTTTTAAATGGATTAAAACAATACAGGGCTATTTTTTTTTTAACAGGACAAGAAAGACGGCAGTTGTGTCTGTGTCTCTCCCTGCAACAGCTGAAAGTCGGTGGGAGGGTTTTCAGCTGCTACCGAGAGCCACACAGGGCATCCTGTAATTGCCCCTCCTTCCCTCTGGTGTTTGGGCCCCCCTGTGTGCCCGGGCCCCCTACAGGAGGACTGGTGGTCCCCCCCTATCAGCAGCCCTGGATGTAGGGGTCAGTTGTAGGGGATGTAGGAGTTTAGAAGTCAGTGATAGCACAGAGTTCAGGGTCAGTAGTAAGTGACTCAGAGATTATAGGTCTGTAGTAAGTAATGCAGAGTTTAGGGGTCTGGAGTATGTGATGCAGAGTTGAGAGGTCAGTATTGACACAGAGGTCAGTGGTAAATTATGTAGTGTTCAGAGGTCAGTAGTAAGTAACGCAGAGGTCAGGAATAAGTGAAGGGTTGCCAACCGTTTGTAAATTTACAGACAGTTTGTAAAAATCTGCCGATTTACAAACTGTCAGTAAATGTCTGTTATAGACAGCGGCTGCCCAGGTGGCATCGGACAGGGCTCAGGCAGCCTCGGATGGGAGGGGCGTGCACGCGGCGACGTCAGGCGCCCGATTGGCGCTCTTTGTAAATTACTACAGGGGGAGTCTGGGCTCTGTCGGCTGCCACCCACCTGGGACTGTCTCACTCACTAGAGGACTGGATGTGAATTTGTGGACTGTGGAGGAAAACTTGGAAAAGAGGACAGACAGGACTCAGAGGCAAGTCGGTAGCACTGTCGCCCGCCCGGGACTGTGTCACTTACTGGAGGACTGGACGTAGAGTTGTGAACTCTGAAGAAAAACTTGGAGAAGAGGACAGAGGTGGTGATGAGAGGAGCTGCCCCGAGGACCGCGATTGATTGCCCCCTACCCAAGCCAGCAATGGAGGAGGTCAGTTTCAGACAGCTCCAGCTTCCAGCGGCCACACAAAGTCTTTGGTGGGGGGTCAAATACCACCAAAAGAGGTGATTAAATACCACCAAAAGAAAGCTCTATTTGTGGGAAGAAAATTCTAACAATTTAAATTGTGTAAAGTGTTGCATGACCGCGCAATTGTCATTCAAAAAGTGACAGCGCTGAAATCTGAAAATTGTCCTGGGCTAGAAGGGGGCAAATGCCCGGTATTGAAGTGGTTAAGCACTTTGCTAATTGCACTAGCTACACGTTTGTAGCCTATGGGCTAGATTCAGATACAGTTACGCTGGCGTATCAGTAGATACGCCGTCGTAACTCTGAATCTACGCCGTCGTAAATTTAAGCGTATTCTGGAAATCAGATACGCTTAAATTAGGCTAAGATACGAGCGGTGTAAGTCTCCAAAGCCGTCGTATCTTAGGGTGCATATTTACGCTGGCCGCTAGGTGGTGCTTCCGTTGAGTTTGGCGCAGAATATGCAAATGACTAGATACGCCGATTCAGAAACGTACGTGCGCCCGGCATTTTTTTCCGTTGTTTACGTACGGCTTTTTCCGGCGTAAAGTTATTCGAACAAATAGCTGGCCTATCCATTGTTAAGTATGGCCGTCGTTCCCGCGTCGAAATTTGAAAATTTTTACGTCGTTTGCGTAAGTCATCCGTGAATGGGGCTGGACGTAATTAAAACATATATATATATTTATATATAATTGTTTTTATTAAAGGGCTCAGAGGTCCCCAGGACCCCATGTGGCAAACCCCCCTTTTTTTATTTGTTATAAATGTTTATTTTTTTATTTTTTATAAAAAAAAAAAATGTAATATATTTTTTATTTTATTTTTTATTAAAGGGCCAATTTTTTTTAGGGGTACGGGGGGCCCGGAGATCCCCAGGGCCCTGGATGACAACCCCCCTTTTTTTATAAAAAAAATATGTTTTTTTATATTTGTTTTAATTTATTTTATATTTTATTTTATGTATACATATATGTACCGGTATATACATTTATTATTACTATTATTATTATTATTAATAAAGGGCCCAGAGGTCCCCAGGGCCCCGGATGACAACCCCCCTTTTTTTATAAAAAATATATATTTTTTTATATTTTATTTCTTTTTTTTATATATATATATAATTTTTTTTATTAAAGGGCTCAGAGGTCCCCAGGACCCCATGTGGCAAACCCCCCTTTTTTTTATTTGTTATAAATGTTTATTTTTGTTTATATATATATTTATTTATTTATTTTTTATTAAAGGGCCCCAGGGCCCTGGATGGCAACCCCCCTCCCCTTTTTTTTTTTTATATAAAGGTGTTTTTTTTTTTTTTTTTTTTTATATTTATTTATTTATTTTTTATTAAAGGGCCCAGAGGTTTCTTTTTTGTATTATTATTAAAGGGCCCAGAGGTCCCCAGGGCCCTGGATGGCAACCCCCCCTTTTTTTTATATAAAGGTTTATTTTATTTTTTTTATATATTTTTTTTATTTATTTTTATTAAAGGGCCCAGAGGTTTCTTTTTTTTATTATTATCATTATTAAAGGGCCCAGAGGTCCCGGATGGCAACCCCTATTTTTTGTAATTTCTTTTTATAAAAAAAATAAAATAATTTGTATATATATATATTTATTTATTTTTTATTAAAGGGCCCAGAATGGCTTTTTTATATATGTTTTTCTTTATTTCTTCTTTTTTTGTAAAGGCCCCCCCCACTTCTCAATTTCAGGCGGCCACCCCCCCCCCCCCTTTCCCGGTTCTCTGCTCCAGGGGGCCCATGCCTGAGCCCTGGTTCACACTGGGTACGATTTGGAACGATTTGAGATGCGATTTGACATGTCAAATTGCATCTCAAATCGGCGGCAATTGTCGGCAATGGCACTGTCCTAATCAGTGCGACGCCGCATCTGCGATTTCAAAAAGTAGTTCCTGTACTACTTTTTGCGATTTCGGGCCGCGATTTACATTAAATTGCGGCCGAAATCGCGGCAAAATCGCAGCCGCGAAATCGCGGTAAAATCACGCATTTTACTGCGATTTTGAATTTGCAGCAGTGTGAACCTAGGCTTAAGCTGTGTAAGGGGCCCCATAATTCCTGATGGCTGCCCTGTGGCCACTCTCTGGGCTCTGCTCCTGCATAAGCTGTGCTGTCTGTTAGAATGCATTATACCAGTAGCTGCTTTCCCATTACAAGGGAAGTAGGTAAAAGTGTTAATTGGTTGCATTTAGTGTTTTTTAACAGCTCATTTGGAAATGAAGTGCTGGTTTTTAATGAGAGTGGAGTTCTTTAATTACAGGCTTGAAGTAAACAAGCTACAATGAGGTGAGCACCGGGCCGCCGCCGCCTCTGTATAGGGATTGATAGCGAGGAACGCTGACTGATCCCTGACCTCTATAGATTGGAGTCCCGGGACACAGCTGCGCTCTGCAGACCGGTCAGCTGAGGAGAAATTGAAAGCCCCCCAATGTCATCGTCATCAATAACCCTTCCGAGGGTGACTGAGAGACGGCCCTGTGCGCACAGCGCCACAAACACCTAGGCTACATGTGTGACCGAAAATGGATCGGGAACACACAACTCCAAGCCACATGTGTTATGGATAACAGATCAAGGACACAACTCCAACCTACATACATCGCCTTGCAAAAGTATTCACCCCCCTCCTTGGCTTTTTACCTATTTTGTTACATTACTGCCTTCAGTTCAATGTTTTTTTTAATCTGAATTATATGTGATGGATCGGAACACAATAGTCTTAGTTGGTGAAGTAAAATTAGAAAAATATATACAAAAAACAATTTTTCAGAAATAAAAAACTGATAATTGGCACGTGCGTATGCAGTGGTGGCTGGTGCTCAAAATTTTTGGGTGGCGCAAACGAAAAAGAAAAAAAAGGAAAACAATTGCAGCCTCACTGTGCCCATTAAATGCAGCCACTGTGCCATCAATTGTCACCACTGTACCGTGCCATCAAATGCAGTCACTGTGCCATCAATTGTCACCACTGTGCCATGCCATCAAATGCAGTCACTGTGCCATGCCAGACGCAGCCACTGTGCCATCAACTCGCACCACTGTGCCATGCCATCAAACGCAGCCACTGTGCCATGCCATCAAACGCAGTCACTGTGCTATCAATTGTCACCACTGTGCCATGCCATCAAACGCAGTCACTGTGCCATCAATTGTCACCACTGTACCATGCCATCAAATGCAGTCACTGTGCCATGCCATCAAACGCAGCCACTGTGCCATCAATTTGCACCACTGTGCCATGCCAACAAACGCAGTCACTGTGCCATGCCATCAAATGCAGCCACTGTGCCATCAATTGTCATCACTGTGCCATGCCATCAAACGCAGCCACTATGCCCATCGATTGTCGCCATTGTGCCAATTGTCACCACTGTGCCCATTGATGCCACTGTGCCCATTGTCCCCACTGTGCCCTTTAATTGTCACCACTGTACCCATTGTCGCCACTGTGCCCATTGATGTCACTGTGCCCTTTAATTGTCGCCACTGTGCCCATTGTCGCCGCCCCCTCAGACCCCCCCCCCCTGCCCGGCACTTACCTTTCTGCGAGTCAGCCATCCTCCTTCCACGTCCCTTGATGTCTTCTCCCGCCCTCGATGACGCTTCAGCCAATCAGGTTACCGATAACCAGAACCGGTGAACCTGATTGGCTGAGTCGCCTGTCAGTCTTATCCAAGGAACGCACCCCGTACGTCCCCTGGATAAGCATCCGGAAGGCTGACTCTGATAGGCACTTCCGCACAGCCAACCAGCTGCCGTTATTCAGGTGCCCGGCACTCAAGGTCCGGCCATCTGAATAGACCAGCGGCCGGCAACAATAACATAGATTCATGCAATGCATGAATCTATGTTATTGTATCAGTGGCGGTGCGAGAGCCAGAGGGGGCGGAGCTCCAGCGACCTCTATAGACGCACCGCCACTGTGCGTATGTATTCACCCCCTTTGTTATGAAGCCCATAAAAAGCTCTGGTCCGACCAATTACCTTCAGAAGTCACATAATTAGTGAAATGATGTCCACCTGTGTGCAATCTGAGTATCACATGATCTGTCATTACATAGACACACCTTTCTGAAAGGCCCCAGAGGGTGCAACACCTAAGCAAGAGGCACCACTAACCAAACACTGCCATGAAGACCAAGGAACTCTCCAAACAAGGAAGGGACAATGTTGTTGAGAAGTACAAGTCAGGGTTAGGTTATAAAAAAATATCCAAATCTTTGATGATCCCTAGAAGCGCCATCACATCTATCATAACAAAATGGAAAGAACATGGCACAACAGCAAACCTGCCAAGAGACGGCTGCACACCAAAACCCATGGCAAGGAGGGCATTAATCAGAGAGTCAGCACAAAGACCTAAGGGAACCCTGGAGGAGCTGCAGAGACTGGAGTATCTGTACATAGGACGACAATAATGCCGCGTACACACGATTATTTTTCGGCATGAAAAAAAACGAAAATTGTATCATACTTACCAGTAATTTTCCTTTCCTGGTGCCTATCCATGGCAGCATACTTGTGATAGAGCTCCGCCTCGACTCCTCCTTCAGGGCTAGTGAATAGAATAAATTAAAGGCATAGCCCCTCCCCCAACATTCTCCGTAATATAGAATACCGAGGGTGGGAGCGTATGCTGCCATGGATAGGCACCAGGAAAGGAAAATTACTGGTAAGTATGATACAATTTTCCATTTTCCTGGTGCCTCCATGGCAGCATACTTGTGATAAATAACTAGCTGATATGGGTGGGATAATGCTTAACAATAAACGTTTAATTAGAAGAAGACATAGCAGCCTGAACTGCCCTTCTTCCAAACTCAACAGTCGTGAGAGCTCCTAGACCAATACGGTAGTGTCTGAGGAACGTATGGTGAGAAGACCAGGTGGCGGCCCTGCACACTGTCTTCAACAAAACATTAGCCCTTGCTGCCCAGGAAGCCGAGACTGCCCTTGTAGAATGAGCATTGACTCAGGATGAAGAATATTCTTTACCCTGTAAGCCTTCTGGATTAACTTTACAACCCAAGATGCCAGAGTTCTGATGGAAGCTTCTTTGCCCCTGTATTTACTGAACAGTACAATGAAAAGTCTCTCAGAGTTTTTGAAGGGGTCGTGGCTGCTAGGTAGGCCCTGAGCACTCTGGATACATCCAGCTCACGACAAGACTCTGAACCTGTGTCTGTAAACACTGGTAGTGCCCAGGTTCCAACAGGTGGCTTGGAGTAGCGACCTTAGGTGTGAACCCTCGAAGGGGCGAAGTTCCACCCTGTTCGGGAAGTAGGAGATGTGGCCGTCACCCATCCCTAAGGTGTGAAGTTCCGAGATCCTTCTGCCAGATGTAATGGCTAGCAGGAAAGCCGTCTTTAGTGTCAGGTTCCATCTTGCTACTTGTTCCACTGGAGCAAAGGGATGGTCAGATAGAATTTCAAGGACCAGGGACAATCCCACTTAGGAAATGATCGTCTGACAGGTGTCGCCGAATCTTCAATACTCCTCTGAGGAAAGTGACTACCAAGAGATCCTCCACCCATCTCTTACTTGTTGCGGCAGAGACTGCTTCTACCTGCACTTTGAGGGAGCTCAGACCAAGCCCCAGATCAAGTCCTGTCTGAATGAAACCTAAAATATTGGACGTAGAGGGAAGGATTGGATCAAATCCATTTCCGGTAGCAGATGACAAGAACTTGTCCCAGATTTTTGATTATATGGCATTAGTTGCCGTTTTTTCTGGCTTTTAGAAGGGTTGTTATGACTCCTGGGGAACACCCTAGGAACTCGAACCCTCGCCTCTCAACCTCCAGATTCGAAGATTCAACTTCTGGAGGGTTTGGATGAACTAGACTGCCCTGCGACAGAAGTTGAGGGACAGGAGGGATCCTGATTGGAGAGCTCACACTGAGGCGCATGGCTAGAGGGAACCAGGGTCTCTTCAGCCAATACGGAAGTACTGCCACCACCTGGACTGACTCCCTGAGGAGCCTCAGGAGGAATTTGAATATTAATGGCCTGGGAGGAAAGGCATATGCTGTGGTGAACCTTCAGGGGCATGACAGGGCATCCACTGCCTCGGCTTGTGGATGCTGCATTCGAGAGAAGAATCTGTCCAGCTTGGTATTCTTTGGGGAGACGAACAGGTCTACCTGAGGGGGATCCCACATGCTGGCAATCTGATGGAAGACGAGGGGGTGGAAAGCCCATTCGTTGTTGTCCAGGAAGTTTCTGGGCAACGTGTCTGCTTCCGTGTTCAACCTGCCCGGCAGATACATTGCTCTGGGGTCCAGGAGGTTCTTCTCTGCCCAGAGTGTGATCAGCATCACCACCTTGAGGAACGACCTGCTGCGAGTGCCTCCTTGCTTCTGCAGATAAGCGACAGCTGCCATGTTGTCTAGATGTAGAAGTATTCTCTGGCCTCTGATTTGGGACGCCAAAGTTAGTGCTAAGAAGGCTGTCCTCATCTCCAAGATGTTGGATACCACTCCCTGGGTAGAACATGACCATCTACCCTGTATTCTGGTTTCCCCGGAATGGGCTCCCCAGCCCTGTCCGCTTGCATCAGACATAATTGTGATCCAAGGATGGGGGACCAGGTGACTAGGTTTGGAGAGGTTTTCTGGAACTGTCCACCAGTGAAGATTCCTGTGCATTACTCCCGTCAGCAGTATCGTCTGGGATAGTCGTCGTTTCTTCCACTGCGCCAAGAAACCTGTCTGGAACTACCTTAAGTGCCAATGGGCCCAAGGAACCATGGGTATACAAGGAGACACTGTGCAAATGAGGCTCAGACATTGTGAAGCTGTCAGATACGGGCTCCGGATGACCTTGATCATTCTCTGGGTGACAATCCTTGCCTTTGGCGGTGGTAATGACACTGTCCCCTCCTGAGTGTTGAACATTGCACCCAGGTAGATTATCTGCTGTGTGGGTGCTAGTTGACTCCTTTCGGAATTTATTAGCCACCCTAGCTCTTTTAGGGACTGTAGAAGAATTTCCCGGTGACATACCAACTGATCCGGATTGCTTGCTAGGAGGAGGATGTCGTCCGAGTAGTGGAATATCCTCAAGCCCCTTTCCCGCAGGGGAACCAAAGCGGATATTAGTATCTTGGTGAACACCCTGGGAGAGGTGCACGGACCGAAAGGCAGGGCTTGAAACTGTAGGTGGGTCCATCCCACTGCAAATCTCAGACATTTTTGAAATGCAGATAGAATTAGAACGTGTAGGTACGCATCCTGCAGAAATCATCCAATCTTATGGCTGGACTGCCTGAATAATCCTTTGCAGGGACTCCATTTTGAAGCTTTTGGGGCAGATATACCGGCTGAGCCTCTGAAGGCCTGTCACAGGCCTCCACCCACCTGTCCTCTTTGGGACCAGAAATAGGGTGGAGTAGACGCCTGCAAAGCGCTCTGCCAAGGGAACCAGAACAGCCACCCCCTGAGGCTGAAGTGACGTTAGGAAGCTTTACAGAGCTTGAGCCCTTGGCGGAGAGGATGGAATCTGTTCCTTTGAAAGAATCCCGAGGTGGGGGATGAGAGAAATTCCAAAGGTGCCCCCATTGAATTGTAGACAGAACCCAGGGGTCCTGACAGCATGTGGTCCAGACTGGGACAAAGAACTTTAGCCTGGCTCCCACCGGGAGTGCCTGGGCTACTCTGGCGTCAAAAAGACTGCTTCTGCTCCTGTGGAGCCGGAAAGGTCCTTCATCTTCCTGTTCAAAAGAATGTCTGAGTACCTTTCCAAGGTCTTTTGTTGTCTCTGGGCTGTCTTGACTGCCTAAAATCTATTGGATTTGTCTGGTGGAATCTAGAGGACCTGCCTCTGAATCTTCGCATCCTTCTGTCCTGGGGAAGCACACCGGACTTCCCTCCTGACAGCCTGGAGATAGCTTTAACCGTTTTGTCTCTGAATAGTGCTTTTCCACTGAATGGGATTTTGCACCAACTTTGTTTGGAGAATAAGTCAGCCAGCCAATCTTCCAGCCAGAAGACCCTCTTCACCATTACTGAATGCAACATGGATCTTGCAGAGCATCTGATCGTGTCAATGGCCGCCACCCTGACAAAGTCTGCTGACAATCTAAGTTCTTCCAAGGCTTTAATTATATCCTCCTTGGGGACATCCTGACGCAAAGCCGTCTCAATATTATATGTCCAAGATCTTATGGCATTTGATACCGATGTGAGGGCGATAGCTGGCTTACATGCTGCTCCCGCGGCTAAATAGCTCCTCTTCAGCTCCAGGTTGGTTCGCATGCCTAGAGGGTCTTTTGAAGGAAGCGAAATCCTCCATTGGTAAAGCGCGCTCTTTTTTTTTTTTACGAGTCGCACCACCGATGCGTCTACCACTGGCATGGATTCTGTTAATGGGTATAGTTTATTGAACCAGCCCCATGAAAGTTTTCTATCAGTCTTTGCCCATTCATTCTGAATGACCTGGCTAATGTCGCCTCAACAAGAAGAGAACCTGCCTCCCTTTGAGGATGGGAAGGAACTCGTAGACTCTTGGGGAGGCTCTTCTGCTTTTCAGGTGACTGCAGTTTTGACTGCCTGGAAGAACAGCTTTACCAAGGAGAGACTGAAGCCAGAAGGTTGACTCCTCTGAAGAGTCTACAGGTGGTGAATCTCTAGCTGGTCAGCCTGACAGTGGCAGAGGTGTACTGACTGCTGCAGGACCAGGGAGATTAGGTTCTGTATCCTGAACCTGGGACAACTGCTGAAGTGGTTGAGCGGGGACCCAAGTCGCAAGCTCGGAGAAGGAGCCCTTCATTGTTCACTTGAGCAGGTCTACAGCGTGCTGATTTTCTAGCTCGCAGCCGGACTCATAGTCCATAAAACAGTCCTTACAGACCACTCTGTCTGGTAGTGGTGTGGCCCCACCTGTCCAGCATTTCTTCTTTGTATAGGTCCTAGGAGAGGGGGAAGGATCTTGTCCTCTGGATCTTGATCTCTCTGATCTATGACGTGAAGAATGAGACCTGCGGTCTGATCTGTCGTCATCACGTTGTCTTGAAGATTTTCTGGACCTCTTGGAGTGGGCAGGGCCACGGTGTAAGGAACTCACATTAGACAGTGAGCGCACTTTTTTTCTTTTTTTTCAATACTCACATATAGTTGGTCACATACCTAATAGGGGTGCGAGGATCTTTGTTTGCAAGATAAATGACTAATTGCGAAGTTAGGCAAAAGGATCAGCTGCGGAAATTTAGTAAGAAAGGGAAAAAAAAGGAACTATGGAGTTTTTTTTATTTTTTTTTAAATAACATACATTTATTTTAATTATTTTATCTAGCACCATTTTTTTTTTTTTTTTTTTTGAGAATAAACACAAAAAGGTAGCTACCACAGAGCAGCATCAGTGAAACCTAGCAGGGCACAGCTGAGGAGACTCTGACGGCTAACCCTGAATCTGAATTTAACTAGGCTCAGGTGGATGGGCTAATAATCCCATAAACCACCATTGCAAAGTGACTCTGGAAGAAAAAGGGCAAATCTGGCCCCTCTTCCAGAATCCAAGATGGCCGCAGTGATGTCGAGTGATATACAAAACAAAACAAAACAAAAACTGTAGCCCACCTCTGATTTCGGGGGAAACAATCAACAACTGCAAGCCTGTCAGGATAAAAGGCACCTGCCCCATCAAACTGACCGGACTTAAAGGGAGCATCACAAAAAATAAAACAACAAGCACACCCTTTTTTTTTTAAAAAGGAGACCTAACAGGCAAGTTAAAGGAAGGAAGGGATGGGAGAGGGGAGAGACAAAAAACAATATATGCCTAAAAATAAAATGGAAACCACCAGCCTGGAAAGATGTGAGCTGATCCTTTTGCGACTCCACTGCATTCATCATGGATGCGATAGCAGACTTCGTTCCTAAACGGAAACTCTGCGAAATGACCCCAACAGATCCACAGAGGGGTCTCCCAGACTTATTAGCGCTAAGAGCTCAGGCCCACCTCCCTGAAATGAGTTTTGCCACCTCCCTGAAATGAGTTTGCCACCTCCCCGAAATAAGTTTGCCACCTCCCTGAAATGAGTTTTGCCACCTCCCTGAAATGAGTTTGCCACCTCCCCGAAATAAGTTTGCCACCTCCCTGAAATGAGTTTGCCACCTCCCCGAAATAAGTTTGCCACCTCCCTGAAATGAGTTTCGCCACCTCCTTGAAATTAGTTTTTGCAGGTTGGGATGTTTGTCTTTCCAAAAAAAAAAAAGCGTTTGAAAAAATGCTGCGCAAATTCCGTGTGTCATAAAAAGTTGCAAAGAACACCATTTTCTGCGTATATTTTCTAGCAAAAAAATTATGATTTTTAGAACTTACCAGTAATTTGGCAGATAATAGATAATAAATGATCTAATAGCATAATAATATATGATTTAGCTTGATTATAACAGTACCTTAGCAGCAGCAGCAGCAGATTCTCATTCTCCCTCTTAACTGTGTGAGAAAAACATGGGATTGTGGGTAAATCGTATACCCATAAACACATTTTTTTTTCCTTGTAGGTAAGAGCGCTGGGCTGAAAGGGAGTATTTGTCTTTTAGACACACCCCCTTCTATGACACTGCAGTGAGAGGCGTGACTCCACTGCAGCATTTTTATTGGACAGCTTGGGCCAGGGTACTTTACCATTGGTCCAAGGCTCCAATGGTCTCTTACAAAAGAGACAAGCGCCAATGTCTACAGCGCAGGCTCACTTTAGAAATGATGACCGTGTCGTTTCTAAAGGAGGTCATGCTGTGACTGTGCGGGAGTGACATCACGCGACTCCGGCCAGTCACAGAGCCGGAGTTCGCGGGCCCGGAAAGAAGAGGGATAAAGAATGGATGCTTCCTCCACAGGGGACAGCGGTGACATTGCAGGCTTCGGTTTCAGGTAAGTGACACATAATGGGCTACTATGCGATGCACAATAGCCCATTATGCTTTACCTTTGCAGGGAGATAAAGAGGAAGTAAAACCCATCAGCCTCAGAAGAATTTACCCCCTTCCTGACCAGAGCATTTTTTGCGATTCGGCACTGCGCTGCTTTAACTGACAATTGCGCGGTCGTGCGACATGGTACCCAAACAAAATTGACGTCCTTTTTTTCCCACAAATTAAACTTTCTTTTGGTGCTATTTGATCACCTCTGCGGTTTTGATTTTTTGCACTATAAACAAAAAAAAAGCGACAATTTTGAAAAAAAAGCAATAATTTTTACTTTTTGCTATGATAAATATTCCCAAAAAATATATAAAAAAACATATTTTTGGTAAAAAAAAATGCAATAAGCGTAAATTGATTGGTTAGTGCAAAAGTTTACAAAATAGGGGATAGTTTAATGGTATTTTTATTAATATTTTTTTTTTTACTAGTAATGGCGGCGATCTGCGATTTTTATCGTGACTGCGACATTATGGTGGACACATCAGACACCTTTGTTGCTATTTTGGGACCATTCACATTTACACAGCGATCATCATTACTATAAGGCCTCGCACAGACGATCGAACATGTCCGATGAAAACGGTCCGCGGACCGTTTTCATCGGACATGTCCGCTGGGAGATTTTGGTCTGATGGCTGTACACACCAACAAACCGAAATCCCTGCGGACAGACAGCGCAGTGACGTTGAGACGCCACCACGTCCTCAAACCAGGAAGTAAAATGCTTCCACGCATGCGTCGAATCCATTCGGCGCATGCGGGAGATTTCGGTCCGCTGGTTAGGTGTACTAACCAGCGGACATGTCGGATGGACAGGCTTCCAGCGGACAAGTTTCTTAGCATGCTAAGAAACTTTTGTCCGCTGGAAACCTGTCCGCTAGGCCGGAAAATTGTCCGGTCGGCCCTACACACGACCGAACATGTCCGCGGAAACTGGTCCGACGGACCAGTTTCAGCGGACATGTTCGGTCGTGTGTACAAGGCCTAAAAGTGCACTGATTACTGTGTAAATGACACTGGCAGTGAAGGGGTTAACCTCTAGGGGGCGAGGAAGGGTTTAAGCGTGTTCTAGGGAGTGATTCTAACTGTGGGGGGCTGGGCTACCAGTGACACAACATTGATCACTGCTCCCGATGACATGGAGCAGTAGATCAGTGTCCTGTCACTTGGCAGAACAGGGAAATGCCTTGTTTACACACGCATCCCCTTGTTCTGCAGCTCCGTGACACGATCGCGGGACACGGGCGGACATCGAGTCCCGCGGGCACGGTCACGGTGGGCACGCACCTGCCAGCTTGGCGGGAATTTCAAAGCAACGTACAGCCCACAGGAGTCATTCTGCCGACGTAAATGTTCGTGAAGCAGTCAGAAGTGGTTAAACTGGCCGCTCTGTATGTAGCTTCTGACAGGATGGGCAAGGAAGCCCGTATCTCGGAAACCATAGGTCGTAGGAGCCCCAAATTTCGACCAGTGGTGGGCTAGGACTTCACCTACACGTGCCTTTTTTTTTTTTAGTTCTTTATTTATAAAAAATTTATGTCCATGGCTCTGCCTCCCCTGACTGCACGTCCCTTCCCCACAAACCCATCTTCACCACAATTTATCTCTAGTTCTAAAAAAGTTCTTGAAACTTTTCCATATTTATCCATGAATGACACTGTCAGCCCCGTATATAAACCAACTGGTAATTGATGTTTACTGGCCCTTTACAGTGTTCAATGAAGGGCTCCTTTGAAGGTTACAGTGCCCTCCAAAACGAAGGCTAGAAGAGCGGCCTCGTCCTTCTGAAGCCGTAGAGCGCTCCATCCATCACACATCACATTGCGCTGATTGGGAGATATCCTGCTCATGTTTAAACGCAGCAGAAAGTGGGGAGGTAACTGAGCATGCAAAAGCTTTCAGAACATAATGCCGAAATAAATTGGGGAAGCACACTGGGGATCCCTTCGCCGCAGAATGCGTGACGAGACCGATGCCGATAAAATAAAGGAGGATAAAAATAAAATACGGCCAGACTCTGGAAAAAAAAAAAAAAAAAGAGAGAAGGAAAAAAAAAAGTATTTCGATAAATCAGGGGGACAGGAGGAAAGGGAGGGGGAGAGGAGAGTTTAGAGTCATTTCGCTCTTAAATGAGCCAGTATGAAGCAAATTTATTTGTGAGTGAGATAATCTGCATGAAGTGTCAACCTGTTCATTGCCAATGTCAGCTGGCACTCCGGGGCCTTTGAATCATATTAGGTAGCGATTGGTGGAATGCATCTTCATAGACACAACTCGACACCCACTAACCCCCCCCAGATTTTATTTTGTCTCATTCCCCACAAAATTGGGGCCTTTTTATAAAGACGTGAAAGTACAGCGCCTTGCAAAAGTATTCACCCCCCTTGACTTTTTACCTATTTTGTTACATTACAGCCTTTAGTTCAATTTATTTTTTTTAAATCTGAATTCTATGTGATGGATCAGAGCACAATAGTCTAAGTTGGTGAAGTAAAATTAGAATTTTTTTTTTAAAGTGTATTTTGTGCGTGTACTCGAGAGAGGAGCCGGACTGCAGGAGTTGGGAGTAGGCAGGCCTCCCCCAGAGGCAATCTGCCATCTTTCTCCATGCCCCGGGTGGCAATGGCGGGTGTGTGAGGGGGTCCTCCCAAACAGCCCGCCCTACCTGCTCCGCTTTGAAGCCCAACGGGGCAGAGGAACTCCCTATAAGGGAGTGAGAGGATCTAGCCCGCTCAACCAGCCCCATTAGTCCTTCGCCTCTCTTTTAGAGACCGCGTGGTCAAAGTGCATGCATGTTAACCCAATTTAGAGTGCGTGTAAGTGTGGTGGTTTTTGTGGGAGGGGGGTGGGCGTACTAAGCGCAGGCTTACCTCGCATAGCACACCCACCGGGAGCCGGGCTGAGACCACCAAACTCAATTCACATGTAGCCGACACCGGGATGCGAACCCCTAGCTGCAGAGGTGAATGGCTTGTCAGCGCAGTGCCAATCGCGTTGAGCCACCACTATTTTTTTAAAAAATATATATATATATTTATATAAAACGATTTTTCAGAAACAATAAAATGATAATTGGCATGTGCGTATGTATTCACCCCCTTTGTTATGAAGCCCATAAAAAGCTCTGGTGCGACCAATTTCCTTCAGAAGTCACATAATTAGTGAAATGATGTCCATCTGTGTGCAATCTATGTGTCACATGACCTGTCATTACATAGACACCTTTCTGAAAGGCCCCAGAGGGTGCAACACCTAAGCCAGGGTTTGACAAATTTGCTTGGAATCTAGGAGCCAGGTAAAAAAGTAAGGAGCCAGAAAACGCACCCCGTCCCGACGAGCTCGCGCGCAGAAGCGAACACACACGTGAGTAGCGCCCGCATATGTAAACGGTATTCAAACCACACATGTGAGGTATCGCTGCGATCGTTGGAGCGAGAGCAATAATTCTAGCCCTAGACCTCCTCTGTAACTCAAAACATGCAACCTGTAGAATTTTTTAAACATCGCCTATGGAGATTTTAAAGGGTAAAAGTTTGTCGGCATTCCACGAGCGGACGCAATTTTGAAGCGTGACATGTTGGGTATCAATTTACTCAGCGTAACATTATCTTTCACAATATAAAAAAAATTGGGATAACTTTACTGTTGTCTTATTTTTTTATTAAAACATTTTTATTTTTTTCCCAAAAAGTGCGCTTGTAAGACCGCTGCGCAAATACGGCGTGACAGAAAGTATTGCAACGCCATTTTATTGTCTAGGGTTTTAGAATAAAAAATGTATATAATGTTTTGGGGTTCTAATTAGAGGGAAGGAGATGGCAGTGAAAATAGTGAAAAATTACATATTAGAATTGCTGTTTAAATTGTAATGCCAACGGCCACCACCAGATGGCGCCAGCTCACAGAAGGAAGAGCTTGGGACTTCACAAGGCCACAAAGCCGCGGCCTCAATTACCGGCCATCACGGGCCCGCCGCGATCCTGTGCCTCCGTGCACCCCCACCGCCGTGGCCTCAATTACCGGCCGGCGCGGGCGCTAGGTCACAATTTCTTGTCACAATTGCGACCTGGCGCCCGGATATTGTCGACCCCTGACCTAAGCAAGAGGCTCCACTAACCAAACACTGCCATGAAGACCAAGGAACTCTCCAAACAAGTAAGGGACAATGTTGTTGAGAAGTACAAGTCAGGGTTAGGTTATAAAAAAAATATCCAAATCTTTGATGGTCCCTAGGAGCCCCATCACATCTATCATAACCAAATGGAAAGAACATGACACAACAGCAAACCTGCCAAGAGACGGCCGCACGCCAAAGCTCACGGATGGGCAATCAGGGCATTAATCAGAGAGTCAGCACAGAGACCTAAGGTAACCCTGGAGGAGCTGCAGAGTTCCACAGCAGAGACTGGAGTATCTGTACATAGGACGACAATAAGCCGTAGAGTTGGGCTTTATGGCAGAGTGGCCAGAAGAAAGACATTACTTTCAGCAAAAAACAAAATGGCACATTCTGAGTTTGTGAAAAGACATGTGAGAGACTCCCAAAATGTATGGAGGAAGGTGCTCTGGTCTGATGAGACTAAAATTTAACTTTTTGGCCATCAAAGAAAATGCTATGTCTGGCGCTAACCCAACACATCACATCACACAAAGAACACCATCCCCACTGTGAAACATGGTGGTGGCAGCATCATGCTGTGGGGATGTTTTTCAGCAGTCAGGACTGGGAAACTGGTAAGAGTTGAGGGAAAGATGGATGGTGCTAAATACAGGGATATTCTTGAGTAAAACCTGTAGCACTCTGTAACGGAATGACCCGTGACAAACAGAGACTTTGGAAGGATGAGGGGTACTCCTATACCGGCGTCACCAAGGAGTCTTATGTCTAGGGTCACCTTATGTCCGATAGGGCCATAGGGTGACTGAGAAATGATATCCTAAATTACAGGACAGGGGACATTACTGATAGTTCATATTTCAGGAGATATTGCAAAGTGTTGGTTTATTCTATGACTCATCTCTCTGTGTAGACTGTTGACATGTTAAATGAGGCTGGCTCTTGAAAGGCCTTTCATTGTGTGATAACACTGTGTAAAGCCTATTGATGCTCAGGTGTGAATACCTTTCTGTCGGAGACAGACCGTCTGTCTACAAATGTGGATTGAGGGGAAATCATTGTGTGATGGTGTTTTGTTGAATTCTGTTAATGAAGGAATGTGAAACATGCCTTGAAAACTGTATATAAACTTGAGAGCTAACCATTAAAAGTGTTCATACATTTTGAAGCAGAGAATAGAGCTGTCAGTCTCATTTTCTGGGGAATTGATATGGATTGTGTCTGCTGGTTTGTCCGTGTGTCGGATAAGCTGTTGTGGGTTGATGGAAGGTCGTAAACGGTGGTGACCGTTATACCCTCTGTGTGTGATTTGAGGCTAGGACGGAGGTTCACATTCCAGCAGGACAATGACTCCAAACACTCTGCTAAAGCAACACTTGAGTGGTTTGAGAGGAAACCTGTAAATATGTTGGAATGACCTAGTCAAAGCCCAGACCTCAATCCAATAGAAAATCTGTGGTCAGACTTAAAGATTGCTGTTCACAAGTGCAAACCATCCAACTTGAAGGAGCTGGAGCAGTTTTGCAAGGAGGAATGGGCAAAAATCCCAGTGGTAAGATGTGACAAGCTCATAGAGACTTATCCAAAGTGAGTTAGCCGCAAAAGGTGGCTCTACAAAGTATTATCTTTAGGGGGGTGAATAGTTATGCACATTGACTTTTTCTGTTATTTTGTCCTATTTATTGTTTGCTTCACAATAAAAAAAAATCATCTTCAACGTTGTGGGCATGTTCTGTGAATAAAATTATGCAAATCCTCAAACAATCCATGATAATTTCAGGTTGTGAGGCAACAAAACACGAAAAATGCCAAGGGGGTGAATACTTTTGCAAGGCACTGAATATCTGAACAAAGATACAAATTTAATGTGTTGCTGTTTACCAGGCCTTGGATGTGGTGGCTGCATTATCTTTTATTTTCAGGCCTGTACAGAAAAGATCTTCTTAGTCCTGAAAAAAAATCCAGTATCCTTGTGACGTCTTGTACACTGAACTGAAGTCTCAAACAATTTTCAGAAACCTAAAAAGCTGAAAATGTTAACTACATAACCTCTCCTCCTCCCTCTAAAATGGAGGAGGGGAGGCATTTGTAGTCCAAATCAGGAAAGCAGCCTAGTGACACTCAAGGCTGTCCCTCCATAGACACAGTGCGGTAAGTGAGCGTTGTCACATAAGGACGTTACGTCATTACTTTGATGTTTAATACCAGCTAGCTGCCACCAACCTGGTATCATTGTTTTCTGTGGGTGGATCAGCGTCTGCTAGAAGTGATCCCGGCAGGGGATTCGCCATGGGATGACTTTTAGAGGCAGCCCAGAGAGGTGCCCCCCTCCTCCGCTTTCTAGTAATACCCGGAGTTACCGGAGCCATCTGTAAACCCAGCAGCGATCCAGTCCATTGGATGGATGGGCAGGAAGTTGAGTGAGGGCAAGATGGCTCCCACTCGGCTCTATGCCCTTGGAGGACCGGAGCGACCTTCAACGTTACTTCTGGTTCTCGGGCTTAAAGCGGATGTATTGTCCACTTGGTCATTTTTACCTACAGGTAAGCCAATAATAATGCTTACCTGTAGGCATAAGCGTGCACAGCCTATTGCATTAGGGTGTGCACCCCAAAACTCAAACACACATGCGTGTGTGTATATATATATATATATATATAGTCCTGATCAAAAGTTTAAGACCACTTGAAAAATGGCAAAAAATCATATTTTACATTGTTGGATCTTAACAAGGTTCCAAGTAGAGCTTCAACATGCAACAAGAAGAAATGAGAGTGAGACAAAACATTTTTTGAGCATTCAATTAATTGAAAACGACGAATAAACTGAAACAGGCTGTTTTTTAGCTGATCAAAAGTTTAGGACCACAACCTCCAAAAAAATCCTAAACCCCCCCAAAACAGAAATCCAACTTCCAAACATGAACTCAGTAATGAGTAGCTCCGCCGTTTTTGTTGATCACTTCAAAAATGTGTTTCGGCATGCTTGATGCCTCGCGTTTCCATGAGGTGAGGGGGAACATTTCTCCAAGTGGTGAGGACAGCCGCACGAATGTCATCTACTGTCTGGAACTGTTGTCCATTTTTGTAAACTTCCCTTGCCATCCATCGCCAAAGGTTCTCAATTGGATTTAGATCAGGGGAACACGCAGGATGGGCCAAAAGAGTGATGTTCTTCTCCTGGAAGAAGTCCCTTGCCCTGCGGGCATTGTGTACTGTAGAGTTGTCCTGTTGAAAAACCCAGTCGTTACCTCACAGACGAGGGCCCTCAGTCATGAGGAATGCTCTCTGCAACATCTGGACATAGCCAGCGGACGTTTGACGCCCCTGCACTTCCTGAAGCTCCATTGTTCCACTGAAGGAAAAAAGCACCCCAGACCATTATGGTGCCCCCTCCACTGTGGCGCGTAGAAAACATCTCAGGTGGGATCTGCTTGTCATGCCAGTAACGTTGGAAACCATCAGGACCATCAAGGTTACATTTTTTCTCATCAGAGAATAAAACTTTCTTCCACCTTTGAATGTCCCATGTTTGGTGCTCTCTTGCAAAGTCCAAACGAGCAGTTCTGTGGCGTTCAAGGAGACGAGGTCTTTGAAGACGTTTTTTGTTTTTGAAGCCCTTCAGTCTCAGATGCCGTCTGATGGTTATGGGGCTGCAGTCAGCACCAGTAAGGGCCTTAGTTTGGGTCGAGGATCGTCCAGTGTCTTGATGAGAGACCCTGCTTATGCAGTTCAGCAACCCGACCACGTTCAAAAAGGGAGAGTTTTTTTGCCTTTGCCATCACAACGTGTGACTACCTGACAGAAGATGACAATGAATCCACATCTTTGCGTCTTTTAAAGGCACGTGGTCCTAAACTTTTGATCAGCTGAAAAACAGCCTGTTTCAGTTTATTCGTTGTTTTCATTAAATTGAATGCTCAAAAAAATTTTTTGTCTCACTCTCATTTCTTCTTGTTGCATGTTGAAGCTCTACTTGGAACCTTTACTTAGCTCCCCTTTACTTTCAGAAAGGACGCTATGTTAAATTTAGTGGGGAATGAGAGAGTTATGTTGCTCACATTCTTGATTTTTGTCAAATTTGCCTGTCGCCAAATCTGTATTGTTCTGCGGTTCAGTCTGCGTTCCAGGGATGTAGTTCCATCTCTGGGCGGCAGGTGGCACCAGAGGGGTCCAGGCGGAGCCGCTTCTTCCCAGCATCCAATTGGAGGAGTTTTCCCTCGCGGGGCATACTGTGGAGGGGTATTTCTGTGGCGGAGGCCGTTGTTCTGGGTTCTTCGCAGGTTCCTGGTTCCAGGTGCGGCACCCACCTTTAGGGTGTGCGCACATCACAGGCCCCGCCACTATGGCCCTCCTGTCCTGGGGTCGCCTGCTATGCGGAGTTTCTGACTCTGGGCCCTCCTGGCCTGGAGCGGCGGATGCTACCAAGGGGCCCCAGTGACTTACTGGGTCCCCACTTCTTTTGAGAAGATCCCAGGCTGTATGCTGATCGGTGGGGGATCGGCTTGAGGAAAATCCGGAGGCAGGTTATCCAAAAGGGCTTGAACGAACCACTTGGGGATCTGGTGACCGGTCATTGACAGGTACACTCACACTGTCAACCGGTGACCCAACTGTGATTTACTGGGAGGATTCGCTCTGTCGTTCAACTTGACCTTGCACTAGGCCTGTGGCAGAGGCCTCAATATCTAATCAGAGCCAAGTCTGTGGAAGAGACTTTATTCCTCCCAGCAACCTTAAGTGGCACTCCGGCTGCCAGGCCTGTGGCAGAGGTCTGTCCGGGGGCACTTCACCCACTCTGGCTGGAGTGGCGACGTATTGATACAATTACAGAAGTCAGGACTGCTTTCTCTTATCCAAGCCTGATACCGCAAAGTTCTTCTATTTTCATCAACCTTTCCTGTCTACCTCAAGTTGATGTTGGTCGTGTTGGGCCAGGAAAATAAAGCATTCAAAAACTTCATCTACAGATTGGACATTCGATTACTGCTCTGCTCACTACCTTCACCCCTAGACACTACATAGAGGTAACTTAATACGCCGATCCCAAATCAATCAGCGGCTCCTGAGGGAGTAGCGCTACATGTGTGGGCTCGTCCGGGATTCGGCTGTTACCTCTGGCAACGGAAATCGTGAGTAAAGATTTATTAAGAGCAAAGAGTGTCATACTTTGAACTGTCCGGTAACGAGGGAGTTAACCTAAAACAGCTAAGCTTGGGCATACGTGCAGCAGAGCATGCGCCTGAAACATGTCCGGACAAGTTCTTCAAGTGGGAAGAGTCACCCACCCCTGCGTGAGATGTATAACAGAGTCTTCAGCAGATCAACGCCCACCAGCAAGAGTCAGGCCCCATACACACGAGAGAATTTATCCGCGGATACGGTCCAGCGGACCGTTTCCACGGATAAATCCTCTCAAAGATTTCCGCAGATTTCAAAGCGATGGAGTGTACACACCATCGCATTGAAATCCGCGCGGAAATCCTCTGGCGATGACGTGTCGTGCCGTCGCCGCGTTTATGACGCGGCGACGGGCGCGACGCTGTCATATAAGGAATTCCACGCATGCGTCAAATCATTACGACGCGTGCGGGGAATCCCTTTGGACGGATGGATCCGGTAAGTCTGTACAGACGAGCGGATCCATCCGTTGGAATGGATTCCAGCAGATGGATTTGTTGTGCATCTCAGCAAATATCCGATCTGCTGGAATCCATCCCAGGGGAGATTTCTCCGCGGAAACAGATCCGCTGGCGTGTACACACCATAGGATCTATCCGCAGAAACCCATTTGCTGGGATTTATCTGCGGATGGATTCTATCGTGTGTACGGGGCCGAAGAGAGACCACGTGCGTGATGTCTGGTTCTTTGGGACCGCATGCTCTTTCCGAGTGATTGAGACCCTCTACAACTACACCGGGAGTCTCCAACATGTTCGCTCCACCTGGGGTGCCCGTGACTGACACGGGTATCCAAATGTCCACCGAGGGACAGTTTGTGCTTCTGTCGAGCGGATGCTGGGACTGTCCTGCCCTCGTTGCAAGGAGTTATCTATACGAGTCCAGCCATTCGCCCGGAAACCACATCGGAGACCACCACTTCCACAGCGGTCTCCGTGTGGCGTGCCTCTTCAGGAGAGGCCTACCTCCCTGCCGCTCCTGGCCGAGCTGGCCAGGAGACTCTACATCTAAACCCTGCGGTTTCTTGCCAGCGGAAGAGCTACACTCCTCGGACTTTGATTCCCTCTCTGACGACGGTGATCTTCATGACGAGATGTTTGAACCGAGGTTTCCAGAGTCACAGGGGTTCGGAGGGTTCCGTGCCCCCTACGCTACTGGGAGGAAGAAACGCGTGGGCCCGGAGTTTGTGGATGTCCCGCAGCTGACCTGGGTAGTCGGTGAGTGTGTTTCTGTTCTTTCTCTCACTGCCCCCATGCCCCTTGCCGTGCCAGTTTTGAAAAGGGCACCGGACGCTATAGTGCTGCCAGGACGCGGAGACCCACGCACATTGCCTAATGTGGCCAGGCTGCAGCGCCTGGTAATACAGAGAATTGCTACTTGCCATGGGTATGAGTACCCCTACGTGCTGCCTTCCCTCTTGTACCAGATAGACCAAGAGCAGGAGGCATGGTGACAGGAAGCCATCTGGACACATTTGAAAGTGCCCCGCATTCTCAAGGGTGCGGACTTGGGCTTGTCTTTTCTGAATCCCCGGTTTGAACGCTGTCACAGAGAGTGTAGCTGGGGCCGGCACATATATAGTGACCGGGTTGTACTGAAGTCTCCTGGGAGAGAGGACCAGGTCTTTTCGGTCACTACGACCACTGCAGAGGGTGACATTGTTATTTTGCCTGACCCTCGCTTTTAAAAATAGGTCATATGCCTGGTTTGCTTGACCTACTTACTTTTTTTTTTTTTTTAACAATAGATTTTTATTGAAAGTATTTACTTAACAGTACAGATTGAAATTGTCACATTAATCCTTAGTAACCAACCAAGTTCATAAGATTGTTCTTATACTTATACTTATACTTTGCAGGTAGAGAAAGGAGCTGTGTGTTAGTGGGCGTCCTGACCAGGGCCGGACTTACCATTGGGCTTGACTGGGCTCAAGCCCATGGGCCCCGCCCAATAGGGGGCCTGGATGGCAACCCCCTTTTAGGGGTCCGGAGGTCCCCAGGGGCCCAGACGGCAACCCCCCCCTTTTTTTATTTATTATAAAAAAAAATGTTTTTTTATATATTTTTATATATAATATTATTATTATTATTAAAGGGCCCAGAGGTCTCCAGGGCCCCTGGATGGCAACCCCCCCCTTTTTTTTTTTTTTTATATATATATATATATTTTTTTATAAAGGGCTCAGAGGTCCCCAGGGCCCCATGTGGCAACCCCCCCCCCTTTTTTTTTATAAATGTTTATTTTTTTATTTTTGTTTATATTTTTTTATTATTTATTAAAAGGCCCAGAGGTCCCCAGGGGCCCAACCTCCCTTTTTTTATGTATTTTTTATAAATGTTTATTTTTTTATTATTATTTTTTTTTTTATTAAAGGGCCCAGAGGTTTCTTTTTTCTTTTTATTAAAGGGCCCAGAGGTCCCCAGGGCCCCGGATGTCTGCTGAAGGGAAGAGAGCCGAAACATTCCGTGCACAGGTGAGAGGCACCCCCCCGTTCAACAACTTTAATGCGCCCCCCCGCTCAACAACTTTAATGTGCACCCCCCCCCGCTCAACAACTATGATCCCCCCCTCGCTCAACATCTTCGATCCCCCCCCAATTCTCGGCTCCAGGGGGCCCCTTCAACACTCAAGCCCAGGGGCCCCCACCACCCTAAGTCCTGCCCTGGTCCTGACACTCCTGCTCGCCCCCTCCCCCCTCAAGAGGCTTTCTCCACACCAGGGAGAAAGCCTTGCATTACTGTGTGGAGTTACAGACAGAAGAACAGGAAGTGAGGATTTCTCAGAAGAAATAAGGACATTTAAAAGCAAAATGGAAGGATGAGGTAAGTGAAGGAGGACTGCACTAAGGTAAAGGAAGCTATTTAGGGGGGGGGGGGGAATTGTACCTTTACAACCCCTTTAATAGTGGCATTATTGAGGGCTCTGACAATTGTTTTTCAGAATTTCATATAAACGTTCGAACACAAATCTAACTGTGTATGACCACCTTAACAAACAGATCTTCTGCTCCATATTTTTGGTAAAAGAAAAAAAATCCCAATAAGCATATATTGATTGGTTTGCGCAAAAGTTATCGCGTCTACAAACTATTCTTATATATTTAGGGACTTTTTATTTTTTTATAGTTTTTTTACTAGCAATGGCGGAGATTAGCGATTTTCTAGCTGGACTGCGACATTGCGGCGGACAAATTCAACACTGACACTTTTTGGGGACCAGTGACACCAATACAGTGATCATTTCTTAAAAAACGCACTGTCACAGTATAAATTACAGTGGTAGGGAAGGGGTTAACACTAGGGGGCGATCAAAGGGTTAAGCGTGCTCCTAGAGGGAGCTTTTTGCTGTGTGGGGGATGGATACACTAGAGGAAAAGAGAGATCTGTGTTTCAGCTTATCTGAAACACAAGGGGGCAGATCCACGTACAGCGGTGCATTATTCCGCCGGGCGTAGCGTATCAAAGATACACTACGCCGCGGTGTAGTGTATCTTTGGCGGCTTAAGGGCGCGCAATTCAAAACGATGTGATGGGGGCGTGTTTTATGTAAATACGTCGTGACCCAACGTAAACAACGTTTTTTTTTAACGGCGCATGCGCCGTCCGTGGGGGTATCCTAGTGCGCATGCTCGAAATGAAACCGGAACAAGCCAATGCTTACGACGGTGACATCATTCTACCCAAATCCCTATTCGCAAATGACTTACGCAAACAACGTAAAAAATTCAAATTTCGACACTGGAACGACGGCCATACTTAACTTTGAGTACGCCACCATATAGCAGCTATAACTATACGCCGGAAAAAGCCGAACGCAAACGACGTAAAAAAATCCACCGGCCGGACGTACGTTCGTGGATCGCCGTATCTAGCTAATTTGCATACTCGACACGGAATTCAACGGAAACGCCACCTAGTGGCCAGCGTAAATATACACCTACGATCCGACGGCGTACTAAGACGTACGCCTGTCGGATCGATCCCTCATTCCGTCGTATCTTGTTTTGTGGATACAAAACAAAGATACGACGCGGGAACTTTGAAATTACGCAGCGTATCAATAGATACGCCGGCGTAATTTCTTTGTGGATCTGCCCCAAAATCTCTATTTTGCTCCCTGACAGATCAGTGGTTTGCCTTGTTTACATACGTAGACCGCTGCTCTGTTTCTCCACAGAATGATCGGCGGGTCGTGGCGACCATCGTGGGCGCCAGGTCCGCTGATTGGCTCCCACTCTGTCCAATTACACACTTGCCCCAGGCCTGAACCTGATCAAAGCCACAGGCTCGAAGCCCACCCAGGTGTGTTCGAGAATGAATATTTACTTTTCTAAAACGAAACCGTCTCTCAGCCAATCAGGAGGCGTGGGTCTAATACCTGTCACCTGATTGTCTGAAGGCACAGGCGTCCTGATTGGACGCCTAGCAGAAGGAAGAAGAGACAAATGGAGTACACAGAAACCGCCGCCTGACCCGTTGCTCATTCTTACATCCCACAGCTCGCCGCCGTCACCCGCTGCCTGATCCCCCACCAAGATGGGGTAAGTGCCGGGCAGTCAGCGAGCGGGCGGCGCAGGGGGGAGGTATTTGACGGGGACAGTGACTGCAATTGATGGGCACAGTGGCTGCCATGGGCGTCCGCTGAAATTTTTTCAGGGATGGGCGCTTCGGCAGCGGCGATACACAGTCGTATTTAACCCTTTCTTCAAACGCTAGCGGGGGTTAAAAGCGCCCCACTAGCAGCTGAATAGAGCAGCTAAAACTATGGTAAAGCGGCACTTTACCGATAACACGGCCAGCTGGCAGTGTGAAATAGCTCTTGAGATAATTCAGCTTCACTCCATGCCCATATAAATATAGCCTAGAGAATGTACAGAACCCCCTTCAGCACAGATGGACCCCACCTTCAGCACATACTCCCCCTTCAGCACAGACCCCTACATTCAGCACAGATGGACCCCCCATTCTGCACAGACCCCCCCCCCCCCATTACACACAGACCCCTCCATTCAGCACAGACCCCCCTTCAGCACAGATGGAGCCCCTTTAAGCACAGACCCCCCATTCAGCACATACCCCCTCAGCACAGATGGACCCCCCATTCAGCACAAACCCCCCTCCCTATTGCATTCAGTACCTCAGATCAGCACAGGCACAGCAGGTTCCCTCCCCCTGTGTACATATAAACACTGGAGGGGAGGCAGCTTCACTCTGCTCGCTGTGCCTGTGTGACATCCAACCCGGGACCGTTTAGACAGCCCGTGGTCGCAAAACTCTTCAACACCTTCTCGATTATCCAGTTAATTGCCCCCCCTTGCCCTATGGAGCGGACGCCCATGGTGGCTGCATATGATTGGCAAAGTGGCGGCATTTGATGGGCACAGTGGCTGCATTTGACAGGCACAGTGGCTGCATTTGATGGGCATAAAAGGGTGCATCACATGGGCACAAGTGGTTGCATATGATGGGCACAGTGGTGGGATTTGATGGGCCCAGTGGCTGCATTTCATGGGCACAAGTGGCTGCATATGATGGGCACAGTGGTGGGATTTGATGGGCACAGTGGCTACATTTGATGGGGCACAAGTGGTGGCATTTGACAGGCACAGTGGCTGCATTTGATGGGCACAGTGGCTGCAATTGATGGGCACAGTGGCTGCAATTGATGGGCACAGTGGCTGCAATTGATGGCACAGTGGCTGCATTTGATGTTTTTTTCAGTTATTTTCAGAATAGTATCGGCACCTGTGCAAATGCTCTGATACCAGAAGCTGATACTTTCAAGCTCAGTTCTTTCAGCTGACAGTGGGATTCCCCCACTGACAGCTGAAGCGTAAAAAAAAGTCCGCCAATTATTAGCTGTTAAAGGCTTTTTTTATGTTTATTAAAAGTTAGCAGCTACACAAAGTGTAGCTGCTGGCTTTTAATAAACAGACAATCACCTGCTCCATGGTCCAGCGGCGTGCCGCCCGGAGCTCCGCTCCTCTCCCCCACCTGGCCGCGACAGCTTTCGGCTTCACGGCCGGGCACTCACTGCGCATGCACGAGCGGTGCTGCTCACTGTGATTGGTCAGATGATCGCCTGGGACCTGTCACGTGTCCCAGGCAATCGCCTACAGGGAGGGGTTTAAGCTTTTGGGTGGAACTCCGCTTTAAGGAGCAGGGCCACCCAACAATCGATGACTCATTGAGCTGTCAGTGAGGTTCCCCTATTGACAGGGGAAGTGTAAACAAAGTCTTGGGAAATGGAGCTTAACCTCCCTGGCGGTATGATTCTTTCAGAAAAAACATGCTGAAAGCGGTACAATTATTTGCAAGGAAATTTGGTGTTTTATACTGTAGGTCTGTAATTTTTAGGAATAACTCACTTAAATCTGACCAAACAAGAATCTAATAGGCATCACGGGTATGACATTTTTTTAAAAACAAAATTATAAATTACCTTGGTCCCGTGGGTTGGTGTACTACATATACCAGGCTGCTCGGTCTCGCATTTATTTGTTCTCTGGCAGGACCCCAGGGCAGGGAGGATGTGCGGTTAAAATACGGGAATGGGGGAGAGGGGACACTGAGTCCAGATAGGGTTGAATCTTCTTTCTTTTTTTTTTCTCTCTTCCTTGTTTTATGAACTTCGATCTGCAGATGAAGTCAGTTTAAAGCAACCTGTCAAGTAAAAAAATAAATACAAATTGTATGTTTATTTGTGTTGTTTTTTATTAAATGTTCCTCTGTTTAAAGCGGAGCTCCACCCTAAGGTGGAACTCCCGCTGATCGGAACCCTCCCCCCCTCCGGTGTCCGAGTCCTGATAGGGGTGAATCTTTTTTTCTCTCTTCCTTGTTTTATGAACTTCGATCTGCAGATGAAGTCGGTTTAAAGCAACCTATCAAATAATATAAAAAAATATGTATGTTTATTTGTGTTGTTTTTTTATTAAATGTTCCTCTGTTTAACCCTTTTTAACTCTTAATTTACTCGAATCAGCCTTCATTAACTCCTTATTCTCCTTCTTCATTTAATTATTTTTTTTCCCGATTTTTTTTTTCCACTTCTATTTTACAAACTGTTAATAAATAAAACTTTTTTTTTCTTTGTTCATTAATATTTTTACACCTTTAATATATTTTTACATGTTTCACATAGCAAACCTTGGTCCCGTGGGTTGGTGTACTACATATACCAGGCTGCCCCGGGTTTCGCATTTATTTGTTCTCTGGCAGGTCCCCAGGGCAGGGAGGATGTGCGGTTAAAATACGGGATGGGGGGAGAGGGGACACCAAGTCCGGAAAGGGGTGAATCTTTTTTTTTTTCCTCACTTCCTTGTTTTTGAACTTCGATCTGCAGATTAAGTCAGTTTAAAGCAACCTGTCAAGTAAAAAAATAAATAAAAATTGTGGGCCAGATTCACGTAGAGCGGCGCATATTTAGTTTGTCGTAACGCATGTCATTTACGTTACGGCGGCTGAATTTTGTGACGTAAGTGCCGTATCCACAGAGTATTTGCGCCCAAATTTTTTTTCTCTCTTCCTTGTTTTATGAACTTCGATCTGCAGATGAAGTCAGTTTAAAGCAACCTATCAAATTATAATAAAAAAAATTATGTTTATTTGTGTTGTTTTTTTTATTAATAGTTCCTCTGTTTAACCCTTTATTACTTCATCATTTACTCGAATCAGCCATAATTACCTCTTTATTTTCCTTCTCCATTTAATAGTTTTTTTTTGTAGATTTTTTTTCCACTTCTATTTTGCAAACTATTAATAATTAAAACTTTTTTTTTTTTTTTGCTTTATTCATTAATATTTTTACACCTTTAATATATATTTACATGTTTCACATAGCAAACCTTGGTCCCGTGGGTTGGTGTACTACATATACCAGGCTGCCTCGGTTTTGCATAAAAATGTATGTTTATTTGTGTTGTTTTTTTATTAAATGTTCCTCTGTTTAACCCTTTATTACCTCATCATTTACTCGAATCAGCCTTAATTAACTCCTTATTCTCCTTCATTTAATTATTTTTTTTCACGTTTTTTTTTTCCACTTCTATTTTACAAACTATTAATAATTAAAACTTTTTTTTTTCTTTGTTCATTAATATTTTTACACCTTTAATATATTTTTACATGTTTCACATAGCAAACCTTGGTCCCGTTGGTTGGTGTACTACATATACCAGGCTGCCCCGGTGTCGCATTTATTTGTTCTCTGGCAGGTCCCCAGGGCAGGGAGGATGTGCAGTTAATACGGGATGGGGGGGGAGAGGGGACACCGAGTCCAGATAGGGGTGAATCTTTTTTTTTTCCTCACTTCCTTGTTTTTGAACTTCGATCTGCAGATTAAGTCAGTTTAAAGCAACCTGTCAAGTAAAAAAATAAATAAAAATTGTGGGCCAGATTCACGTAGAGCGGCGCATATTTAGTTTGTCGTAACGCATGTCATTTACGTTACGGCGGCTCAATTTTGTGACGTAAGTGCCGTATCCACAGAGTATTTGCGCCCAAATTTCTTTTCTCTCTTCCTTCGATCTGCAGATGAAGTCAGTTTAAAGCAACCTATCAAATTATAATAAAAAAAAAATGTATGTTTATTTGTGTTGTTCTTTATTAAATGTTCCTCTGTTTAACCCTTTATTACCTCATCATTTATTCGAATCAGCCTTAATTAACTCCTTATTCTCCTTCTTCATTTAATTATTTTTTTTCACGTTTTTTTTTTCCACTTCTATTTTACAAACTATTACTAATTAAAACTTTTTTTTTTCTTTGTTCATTAATATTTTTACACCTTTAATATATTTTTACATGTTTCACATAGCAAACCTTGGTCCCGTGGGTTGGTGTACTACATATACCAGGCTGCCCCGGTTTTGCATTTATTTGTTCTCTGGCAGGTCCCCAGGGCAGGGAGGATGTGCAGTTAAAATACGGGATGGGGGGAGAGGGGACACCGAGTCCCGATAGGGGTGAATCTTTTTTTTTCTCTCTTCCTTGTTTTAATTCCTCCCCCGGGAAGCCATTAGTCTATCAATCTAATAAATTGGAAAGCTATTAGCAGGTCCAGTTTATGCGTTTCAAGCTGTTAACTAGAGTTTGATGAATAGCGCTCCTTTTGATGGGATATAGAGCCTGATCTGACTGGCTTGCGTTGCGCTATAAATTACCGGGCCGGCTTCCCAGAGAGAATCCAGCCTGCGGGCACAGCCTGCTCCCAGCACTCTCTGCACAGCTTCTGCTTTATGGAGCCATTTAGCCCGGCGAGCTCCTCAGCAATCCTAGCCTCCAAAAAATCGAAGCATAATCAAGGTGTATGTTTGGAAAATTTATTGTTATAATTTTCCCCGAGTAATCTCCTCCATTTTCCCCGGCAGCTCCACGCCATAGATCATCATCTAAAAGGCAAAATGAATAGCAGTTTAAAATTTATCGGTCTTTGATTCTCAATTATACGTGTTTATGGCTTCATCTGTCTTCGGTGGCTTCAACCTTTTCCATTCCGATGGAATATTATTTGTACGAGATCCATTAAATTCACAATCCAGCCCTAATGGTCGGCTGTAGCATTTTCAGAAGGAAATTTTTTGAAAGGTGGTTTGCAAAAAGCACAGCTGTTATGACATCAGAAATTGCCTTATTGATGGCTCTCCTCTCCTCCTGCGCTGCGTGCAATTTGTAATCCGGTCCATATCTATATCTTAGGCTGACAGCTCCGGAGCGGCCCGCTGAGCCCCCAATCACACATCATCTCCGTCAATGACAGAGGGGCATCTTAGACAGACAGACGGGCGCGTAGGACAGACGCCACGCTCATCACGCCCAGACACAGCCTGGTCTCAGATCAGGTAGAGAACAAGGATGTGCAGTAACCCATGGCAACCAGACTGCAATATACAGTATACAATACAATAATAATGCGCTTAGACACTGCCCTGACGGGTCAGTATTTGGCGCATTATAAATCTATTAAATCAATCAATCAATCAATCAATCAATGGTGACTCGTGAGCGCTTACTGTAGGCTTAAAAGCAACGGACTCCCCCCCCCCCCCATGGCCAGGGCTGTCTTAACCACCTCAACCCCAGAAGGATTTACCCCCTTCCTGACCAGGCCATTTTTTTGCGATTTGGCACTGCTTCACTTTAACTGACAGTTGCGCAGTCATGTGACGCTGTACACAAACAATATATTTTATGGCATTTTTATTATTTATTTATTTTTTACTAGTAATGGCGGTGATCAGCGATTTTTACTCCCTTCCTGACCAGGCAATTTTTTGCGATACGTCACTGCTTCACTTTTACTGACAATTGTGCAGTCGTGTGATGCTGTACACAAACAAAATTGACGTCCTTTTTTCCCCACAAATAGAGCTTTCTTTTGGTGGTATTTGATCACCTCTGCGGTTTCAATTTTTTGCGCTATAAACAAAAAAAGAGCGTCAATTTTGAAAAAATAAATAATTTTTTTACTTACTTTTTGCTATAATAAATATCCCGAAAGAGTCTTCATCAGTTTAGGCCAATACGTATTCTTCTACATATTTTTGGTAAAAAAAAAATCCAATAAGTGTTTAGTGATTGGTTTGCGCAAAAGTTATAGCATCTACAAAATAGAGGATATATTTTATGGCATTTTTATTATTTATTTATTTTTTACTAGTAATGGCGTTTATCAGCGATTTTTACCCCCTTCCTGACCAGGCCAATTTTTGCGATGCGGCACTGCGTCGCTTTAACTGACAATTGCGCAGTCATGTGACGCTGTACACAAAATTGAAGTCCTCTTTTTCCCCACAAATAGAGCTTTCTTTTGGTGGTATTTGATCACCTCTGCAGTTTTTATTTTTTGCGCTATAAACAAAAAAGAGCGACAATTTTGAAAAAAAAACTATGGGGCAGATTCTCAAAAGAGATATGACGGCGTATCTCCAGATACGCCGTCGTATCTCTGAGTCGCGCCGTCGTATCTATGCGCCTGATTCTTAGAATCAGTTACGCATAGATTTCCCTTATATCCGACAGGCGTAAGTCTCTTACGCCGTCGGATCGTAACTGCATATTTACGTTGACCGCTAGGGGCGTGTATGCTGATTTACGCGACGAAATATGTAAATCAGCTAGATACGCAAAATCACGAACGTACGCTCGGCCGACGCAGTACATTTACGCCGTTTACGTTAGGCTTTTCCCGGCGTATAGTTACCCCTGCTATATGGTGGCGTAAGTGCGGCGTAACAATGTTAAGTATGGCCGTCGTTCCCGCGTCGAAATTTGAAAATTTTACGTCGTTTGCGTAAGTCGTCCGTGAATGGAGCTGGACGTAATTTACGTTCACGTCGAAACCAATACGTCCTTGCGGTGTACTTTGGAGCAATGCACACTGGGATATGTACACGGACGGCGCATGCGCCGTTCGTGAAAAACTTTCAATCACGTCGGGTCACAGTACATTAGCATAAAACACGCCCCCCTGTCCCACATTTGAATTAGGCGGGCTTACGCCGGCCGATTTACGCTACGCCGCCGCAACTTACGGAGCAAGTGCTTTGAGAATACAGCACTTGCCCGTCTAAGTTGCGGAGGCGTAACGTAAATAGGTTACGTTACGCCCGCACAAAGATGCGCACACTTACGAGAATCTGGCCCTATATTTTTTACTTTTTGCTATAATAAAAAAAAACTCTTCAGTTTAGGCCTTTTTGCTATAATAAATATCCAAAATAAAAATAAAATGTTTTATGTTTAGGTTTAGGCCAATACGGATTCTTCTACATATTTTTGGTAAAAAAAAAATCCAATAAGTGTTTAGTGATTGGTGTGCGCAAAAGTTATAGCGTCTACAAAATAGAGGATATATTTTATGGCATTTTTATTATTTATTTATGTTTTTACTAGTAATGGCGGTGATCAGCGATTTTTACCCCCTTCCTGACCAGGCCATTTTTTGCGATATGGCACTGCGTCGCTTTAACTGACAATTGCGTGGTCGTGTGATGCTATTTGATCACCTCTGCGTTTTTTATTTTTTGCGCTATAAACAAAAAAAGAGCGACAATTTTGAAAAAAACACTATGGGCTAGATTCACGTAGGACGGCGTAAGTGTACGCCGCCGCAACTTAGAGAGGCAAGTGCTGTATTCACAAAGCACTTGCGTCCTAAGTTACGGCGGCGTAGCATAAATGTGCCGGCGTAAGCGCGCCTAATTCAAATTGTGAAGAGGTGGGCGTGTTTTATGTAAATAAAGCATGACCCCACGTAAATGAAGTTTTGAACGAACGGCGCATGCGCCGTCTGTGGACGTATCCCAGTGCGCATGCGTCGGATAGAATGCCTAAGATACGTCGAACACTGCCTACGCCGTGAACGTAACTTACACACAACCCTATTCGCGTACGACTTACGCAAACAACGTAAAAAGATACGCGTGTTCCGACGTCCATACTTTGCATGGGCCGTGCCACCTAGAGAGCAGCTTTATCTTTACGCCGGCGTATGTCTTACGTAAACGGCGTAACTAATTGCGACGGGCGTACGTACGTTCGTGAATCGGCGTATCTTGCTCATTTACATATTCAACGCGTAAATCTACAGAAGCGGCCCTAGCGGCCAGCGTAAATATGCACCCCAAGATACGACGGCGTAGGAGACTTACGCCGCTCGTATCTTGGCCAAATCTATGCGTAACTGATTCTATGAATCAGGCGCATAGATACGACGGCGGCCATTCGGACTTACGACGGCGTATCTGGAGATACGCCGTCGTAAGTCTTTGTGAATCTGGCCCAATATTTTTTACTTTTTGCTATAATAAATATCCCAAAAATAAACAAATTTCTTCCTCAGTTTAAGTCGATATGTATTTTTCTACATATTCTTGGATCCAGCCCCCATCCCTGCCCATCCCTGCTCCTTCAGTATCCCTCTACCATTGGCCTTTAAATCCATCCCCTCCACTACCTTCCTGCTGGTTATCAGTGCCACAGTCAGGGCAGCTCAGTCCTGTGCCAGTGTCCCAGTGTGCCAACCTGTGCTTGATAGCCCCCGACCCCTCCCTACGCCCTGCCCTTACCCCCACCTATGCAGGGCTCCACTGTGGGGCAAGAGGTGCCAGCCCAGTCCAGTGCTGATCCTCAACCATGGTGGGCCAGGCATCCTGTGCTGGCACTGCCCGCTGATTGGCTTCTCTGCTGCTATCTCCCTCACTGACACCAGCACAGAGATAGAGAGCACTGACACCAGCACCGAGATAGAGAACACTGACACCAGCACCGAGATAGAGAGCACTGACACCAGCACCGAGATAGAGAGCACTGACACCAGCACCAAGATAGAGAGCACTGACACCAGCACCGAGATAGAGAGCACTGACACCAGCACCGAGATAGAGAGCACTGACACCAGCACCGAGATAGAGAGCACTGACACCAGCACCGAGATAGAGAGCACTGACACCAGCACCGAGATAGAGAGAACCGACACCAGCACCAAGATAGAGAGCACTGATACCAGCCCCGAGATAGAGAGCACTGACACCAGCACCGAGATAGAGAGCACTGACACCAGCACCAAGATAGAGAGCACTGACACCAGCACCGAGATAGAGAGCACTGACACCAGCTCCAAGATAGAGAGCACTGACACCAGCACCGAGATAGAGAGCACTGACACCAGCAACGAGATAGAGAGCACTGACACCAGCACCGAGATAGAGAGCACTGACACCAGCAACGAGATAGAGAGCACTGACACCAGCAACGAGATAGAGAGCACTGACACCAGCACCGAAATAGAGAGCACTGACACCAGCACCAAGATAGAGAGCACTGACACCAGCACCGAGATAGAGAGCACTGACACCAGCACCGAGATAGAGAGCACTGACACCAGCACCGAGATAGAGAGCACTGACACCAGCACCGAGATAGAGAGCACCGACACCAGCACCGAGATAGAGAGCACTGACACCAGCACCAAGATAGAGAGCACTGACACCAGCACCGAGATAGAGAGCACTGACACCAGCACCGAGATAGAGAGCACTGACACCAGCACCGAGATAGAGAGCACTGACACCAGCACCGAGATAGAGAGCACTGACACCAGCACCGAGATAGAGAGCACTGACACCAGCACCGAGATAGAGAGCACTGACACCAGCACCGAGATAGAGAGCACTGACACCAGCACCGAGATAGAGTGCACTGACACCAGCACCGAGATAGAGAGCACCGACACCAGCACCGAGATAGAGAGCACCGACACCAGCACCAAGATAGAGAGCACTGACACCAGCACCGAGATAGAGAGCACTGACACCAGCACCGAGATAGAGAGCACTGACACCAGCACCGAGATAGAGAGCACTGACACCAGCACCGAGATAGAGAGCACTGACACCAGCACCGAGATAGAGAGCACTGACACCAGCAACGAGATAGAGAGCACTGACACCAGCACCGAGATAGAGAGCACTGACACCAGCAACGAGATAGAGAGCACTGACACCAGCACCAAGATAGAGAGCACTGACACCAGCACCGAGATAGAGAGCACTGACACCAGCACCGAGATAGAGAGCACTGACACCAGCACCGAGATAGAGAGCACTGACACCAGCACCAAGATAGAGAGCACTGACACCAGCACCGAGATAGAGAGCACTGACACCAGCTCCAAGATAGAGAGCACTGACACCAGCACCAAGATAGAGAGCACTGACACCAGCACCGAGATAGAGAGCACTGACACCAGCACCAAAATAGAGAGCACTGACACCAGCACCGAGATAGAGAGCACTGACACCAGCACCGAGATAGAGAGCACTGACACCAGCAACGAGATAGAGAGCACTGACACCAGCAACGAGATAGAGAGCACTGACACCAGCACCGAAATAGAGAGCACTGACACCAGCACCAAGATAGAGAGCACTGACACCAGCACCAAGATAGAGAGCACTGACACCAGCACCGAGATAGAGAGCACTGACACCAGCACCGAGATAGAGAGCACTGACACCAGCACCGAGATAGAGAGCACTGACACCAGCACCGAGATAGAGAGCACCGACACCAGCACCGAGATAGAGAGCACCGACACCAGCACCAAGATAGAGAGCACCGACACCAGCACCGAGATAGAGAGCACTGACACCAGCACCGAGATAGAGAGCACTGACACCAGCACCGAGATAGAGAGCACTGACACCAGCACCGAGATAGAGAGCACTGACACCAGCACCGAGATAGAGAGCACTGACACCAGCACCGAGATAGAGAGCACTGACACCAGCACCGAGATAGAGAGCACTGACACCAGCACCGAGATAGAGAGCACTGACACCAGCACCGAGATAGAGAGCACTGACACCAGCACCGAGATAGAGAGCACTGACACCAGCACCGAGATAGAGAGCACTGACACCAGCACCGAGATAGAGAGCACTGACACCAGCAACGAGATAGAGAACACTGACACCAGCACCGAGATAGAGAGCACTGACACCAGCAACGAGATAGAGAGCACTGACACCAGCACCAAGATAGAGAGCACTGACACCAGCACCGAGATAGAGAGCACTGACACCAGCACCGAGATAGAGAGCACTGACACCAGCACCGAGATAGAGAGCACTGACATCAGCACCAAGATAGAGAGCACTGACACCAGCACCAAGATAGAGAGCACTGACACCAGCACCGAGATAGAGAGCACTGACACCAGCACCGAGATAGAGAGCACTGACACCAGCACCGAGATAGAGAGCACTGACACCAGCACCGAGATAGAGAGCACCGACACCAGCACCGAGATAGAGAGCACTGACACCAGCACCGAGATAGAGAGCACTGACACCAGCTCCAAGATAGAGAGCACTGACACCAGCACCGAGATAGAGAGCACTGACACCAGCAACGAGATAGAGAGCACTGACACCAGCACCGAGATAGAGAGCACTGACACCAGCAACGAGATAGAGAGCACTGACACCAGCACCGAAATAGAGAGCACTGACACCAGCACCAAGATAGAGAGCACTGACACCAGCACCAAGATAGAGAGCACTGACACCAGCACCGAGATAGAGAGCACTGACACCAGCACCGAGATAGAGAGAACTGACACCAGCACCAAGATAGAGAGCACTGACACCAGCACCGAGATAGAGAGCACTGACACCAGCACCGAGATAGAGAGCACTGACACCAGCACCAAGATAGAGAGAACTGACACCAGCACCGAGATAGAGAGAACTGACACCCGCACCGAGATAGAGAGCACTGACACCAGCACCGAGATAGAGAGCACTGACACCAGCACTGAGATAGAGAGCACTGACACCAGCACCGAGATAGAGAGCACTGACACCAGCACCGAGATAGAGAGCACTGACACCAGCACCAAGATAGAGAGCACTGACACCAGCACCGAGATAGAGAGCACTGACACCAGCACCTAGATAGAGAGCACTGACACCAGCACTTTAAAGCTCTTAATATGTGCAATTTATACAGTTAATTTTTTTATCGCTTTAATTATTTTTCCCATTATGGGCGTAAGTGGGGCCTCATGTCTAGGTTTTGCTTAAGGCCTCACAAAGCCTAAAGCCACCTCTGATCACAATGATAGGTCACCAGCCAATCTGTACATGCCGCAACCCCATCCGCCATCCCTATGCCGCAAACGTCATGGAATCTCAGGTGACATCATTGACCAAATATGATTAATGAGGTCGCCCAAACTAAGTGCACTTCAGCATCACTTCTAGATTTTCTGAAACAAATCTGGTGGAATTTACCATTTTTCCGAACCTCAACATCTACCCTACATATCAGTTATCTTCAGTGCTTCAAAGGCTTTGCACCCAACGTGTCTCCTGCAGTTAGTGGGTTTTTACAATGCCCTCCATTTCGTAAAATGTATTGCGTTTTAGTTTATGAAAATGCGTAATTCATGAGTTCTTTACATTTTTTCCATGAGGCAAGGTGCTTAAATCCTTCTGAGGGAAGATCCATGCTGTGGTAAGTACAATAGGCCAGGTCTAAAAAGGGGTTTGGGCTTTTGCCCCTGGGGTAGCGCTAATGGCTCCTGTATTGGCATTAAAGGTTTATTTTTTCCAAAAAATAGTCTATGCAGTAAAGGGGCCCCAGTAGGAATTAAAAAACAAATTTTATTGACATACCTGTAGGCCACTTGGGTTCCTCAGAAAGCCTGGCCTAAAAACTCTCAAGTCTCGCACACACGGCCGGTTTTCCGACAGGAGAACCGCCCAAAAAACGCTGGACAAAAAAAGAGAACCAGCTCTCTTTTTTCCCGCCTGGAAAACTGGCGGACTTTTGCCCGGCGTTTTTTTGGCAGTTTTCCTATGGGAAAAACTGTGCTGGGGCATACACACGGCCGGGATTCCCGACCAAAGCTCCATCGTAGTTTTCCTGTCGGGGAAACCGGCCATGTGTAGGGGGAAAGACTAACCAAGCAGGTTCTCAGATTTCCCCTCGGGATTTCCGGCGGGGACTTTCACGTGTGTACGGGGGATCGGTTATCAATCCCCACATCCTGCCTTGTTTCTAGGACGTGAAAACCATTGGACACCCCACTCCCAGCATTACAGAAGCAAAAATCAATGGATTTCCTATCTAAGCAACAAGGCAGGACCTGGTGATTGGTAACTGAGAGTTTTTTGGCCAGGCTTCCTAGGCAGCCCAAATGGTCTACAACAATGTTTTCCAAACTATGGCCTGGGAGGGGCTGGATGTGGCCCTTTGCTTGCTTTCATCCAGCCCTTAATGCACTATTTCATTCACTGACACCAACTATGGGGCACATAGTTGGTGTCACCAATGTTACCAACAATAGGGGCCCAATGACACCAATGATGGGGCACAATTCCTCCGAATGACACCACCGATGGCACACAGTTCCCCTCATCGACACCAAAGATGGGGCATTGTTACTCCAACTGATGGCGGGACATTTTTTAGTACCGATGGCCACAGTCCGACCTCCTTAAAATCTGAAGGAAAGTAAACTGGCCCATTGTTTAGGTTTAGAGAGCCCTCGCCTACAGGTATGTCAATAAAATTCTTTTTTTTAATACCTCCTGTGGCCCCTTTTTGACCAGGCTTTTTGGGGGACCAAAGTGGCCTACAGATATGACAAAATAATCAGGGCCGGACTTACCATTGGGTTTGACTGGGCTCAAGCCCATGGGCCCCGCCCAATAGGGGGCCCCGGGAGGAGGAAGCAGGAAGAGCCATGCCGCTGCTGATGAAGAGGTAAGAAGTCCCCTTCACCCCCCAGCTCAACAACTACGATCGGCGGCACCCCTCAACATCTTTGATCAATCGGCGACCCCCCTGCTCAACAACTCCGATCGGCACCCCCACCGCGCAACAACTTCGATCAGCTTCGATCTCAGCGGCACCCCCCCTCCCTCAACAACTTCGACCCCACCCCGCTTCTCGGCTCCAGGGGGCCCCTCAATCAACACTCAAGCCCAGTGGCCCCCACCACCCTAAGGCTGCATTCACACCTGAGCGTAGCGTTTTGCGGTGTTTTTTACTGCGATCTGCCGCGACAAAACGCAGCGTTTTTTACTGCGATTTTTTACAGGTCTAGGGTCACCAATGTAAAACGCCCAAATTCGAGCGACAAAAAAGGGTCCAGAACTTGTTTGGGCTTCAGGCGTTCAGCGTTTCCCCTCTAGCGTTTTGGGGCGTCGCGCTTCAGGATACAAAACGCTCAGGTGTTAATGCAGCCTAAGTCCTGCCCTGAATATAATTAATGAATATTTTACAATATTGTTCAGTTTTTTTTTTATATCTACAGGCTATTTTCTGGAAAAGGTGAACTTTAATGCCGATAGGTGAGCAATTAATGCTCCCCTATGGGGCAAAAACCCAAACCCCCATAATCGTCCTGCGCATTCCTTGCCATGCTAGTTGGTTGCTATTTTTTTTTCTTTTTTTTATACGTATGACCCCCAGTGTGTTTTTACTCTAAATAGGTCTATTTATTTTCTCTCTGCTCCAGCCTGAATTTCCAGTGTCTTGCTTTACGGCCCTTAAACAGCCGAAGCCTCTCCTAGGACTTGGGTTATCTAAATGCCTCATAAAGCTTGCAGTCTACCAAGGGGGTAAGCGGACGAGTGGCAGGAAATAAGCCTCTTTGGCAGAAGGCCCCCTAAGTCAAAACGCACAATTGCCAAGAGCTGAAATGGAGTTTATTCTAGTATAAAGAGTGGCTATAGCCTGTCATCCATCATCGTAT
>NC_053496.1:16112586-16167586 GCF_905171775.1 Rana temporaria
CGACGACATACCCAGGATGACCAATGGCATACCCTCCCAACTTTCAACTTCAGAATGAGGGACAAATGAGCATACCCCCCAAACGAAGTTGTTGAGCGGGGGGTGGGTCCGCAGATCACAGTTGTTGAGTGTTGAGCGGGGGGGGAGTCCACGGATCAAAGTTGTTGAGCGGGGGGGGAATTTCTAGAATTTCGTGGCGTGGATCAGAGTTGTTGAGCGTGGGGGGGGGTTTCGCGGATCAGCGGGGGGGTTCACGGATCAGATATGTTGAGCGGGGGGGGCGCAGATCAAAGTTGTTGAGCGGGGGGGGGGGTTGCGTGGATCAAAGTTGTTGAGCGGGGGGGGTTTACGGATCATAGTTGTTGAGGGGGGGCCGCGGATAAAAGTTGTTGAGCGGGGGGCCAATCTCGGGATTTAACGCGAATCGCGGGACCGCGGGATTTAACGCGAATCACGGTAATCGCGGGGAGGGGGGTGCCTCGAAATCACGGGACAATACCGCTGCTCGCGGGATTTACAGCAAATCGCGGGACATTCACGCGAAATACGGGACGGTTTAGAGGTATGCAATGGCATGTGTCCCTTAAGTACTCCTCCCCAGCATGCACAGAGGGGACGATCATCTCCCACTGATTGGCTGCCGAAGGGGAACACCCAAAACACCCTGACCTGACTGCTGCCACCCTTGGCCTGGGGTGGTAACGGCACCCCCGACCACAATAGTGGTCACTCATAGTACAGCCATGGCTGGAACAGAGGCCCAAAATTTGGAAAGAATCATACAGTCTGAGTCAACTAACTCTCAGACTGCCCTCTAAATTTAAAGCAGCGCCGGCTAAAAAGTAACAGGCCGCTACATAAGAACCATCTTATACTACTGTGACACATTTCCTTACCACTATTTCAGCATCCAAGCACACATACTGTTCAGGTCCGGGAGATTTCAGCACCACATAGACAGGACAGATCTTCAATGAATCAACCCCACAAGAGAAATGATATTGTACAAAGCGTATTAATCCTCTGCATGTATGCCAAAAACATCAAGGCTGCCATTGTTGCTCAGGACATGGAGGCCCCCCAACCCACCCTCCCTCCCTATGTTCTTTTTACACCCCCACCCCACCGTACCGCGCGGCAGGAGATTCAGTTTCCTGTTCCCGGCTGGACTGAAAGGAAGTGACGTGAGCACTCAGTGTGCACTTCCTGTCAGTCCGGCCAGGAACAGGAAACTGAATCTCCTGTACCGCCTGACAGGAGGAAGGAAAAGGAGCTCGGCCAAGCTACAGGGAAGGGAAAAGAAGTGACGAGAGCGGCAGCAGTGCTGCAGCTGCCTGAGGCTCTCTATAGAGCGCTCAGGTGGCTGCGGCATTTATAGGAAGCGCGGCAAGGGCCCTGCTTGGAGCCCCAGGCCAGCTCGGGGGCCCCAAGCAATTGCTTGGTTTGCTTGCCTTGTCGCGACAGGCCTGTGCTTATGTTGGAAGAATGGTCTCGATGCCTAGGTAAACAATGCATTTCCCTGTTCTGCCTAGTGACAGGACAGTGATCTACTGCTCCCTGTAATCAGGAACAGTGATCACTGTCGTGTTCTAGTGAGACCAGCCCCTCACAGTTAGAATCACTCCCTAGGACACCCTTAAAGCGGTTGTATACCCTCTTGTCATACTTGCACCTACAGGTAAGCCTACATTAAGGCTTACCTGTAGGTGCTTGCACTATCTCCTTAACCTACATGGTTAAGGAGATATTTGCAGAAAAGCAGACTGAGTGCACTGAGTGCGGCGGCTCTTGAATAGGAGCCTGCCGGAAAGTGCCAGAAATGTGCGCATGCGCGGGGATCGTGCCGTTCCGCGCGCATGCGCGGGAGTGACGTCATCGCCGCTCCGGCCAGTCACAGCCCCGGAGCCGTGAAGTCACTCCGGGTATCATGACGGCGGCGAAGGACTTGTCCGAGGTCCACTGCGGGGGCTTCAATCTAAGGTAAGTAATTGATAATGAGCTAGTATGCTAGTCATACTAGCTCGTTATGCCTTTGCCTTGCAGGTTTATAAAAACAATAAAAAAAATTGGTGGTATGCAACCACTTTAACCCCTTCCTCGCTACCTAGTGTTTAATGCCGCGTACACACGATCATTTTTCGGGTTGCAAAAAAATTAAGTTTTTCAGGCTCTAGAAAAAACTATGGGCCAGATTCACGTAGAATTCCGGCGGCGTAACGTATTGCATTTACGTTACACCGCCGCAAGTTTTATGGGCAAGTGCTTGATTCACAAAGCACTTGCCTGTAAACTTGCGGCGGCGTAGCGTAAATCCGTCCGGCGCAAGCCCGCCTAATTCAAATGGGGCGTGTATCATTTAAATTAGGCGCGTTCCCGCGCCGAACGTACTGCGCATGCTCCGTTAGGAAATTTCCCGCCGTGCTTTGCGCGAAATTACGGCGCCCCGACGTGTTTTTTGAACGGCGACGTGTGTTATGTCCTTTCGTATTCCCGGACGTTTTACGTATAAAAAAAAAATGTGAAATTCGACGCGGGAACTACGGCCATACTTTAACATGGGCTGTCTATTGTTACACCACCTCAATAGCAGCCGTAACTTTGTGACGCAAAAAGTCGACTAGCGACGACGTAAGAGAATGCGAGGAACGCGCGTACCTTCGTGGATTGCCGTAAACAGCTAATTAGCATAACCGACGCGGAAAAAAAAACACGCAATCTCCACCCAGCGGCCGCCGAAGTATTGCATCCTAAGATCCGAAGGCGTACGAAGCTGTACGCCTGTCGGATCTTAGCCAAAAGCCGTCGTATCTTGTTTGTGAATTACAAATAAAGATACGACGCGGCAAATTTGAAAGTACGCCGGAGTATCAGCAGATACTCCGGCGTATTTCTTCTGTAAATCTGGCCCTATCTTTAGAAAGATTTTTACTCCAAAAGCATTTTTTTTAAATAAATGTGATTAAAAAAAAAATCGATTTAAATAAAAAAAAATCTGATTTAAATAAAAATATTCTGATTTAAATGAAAAAAATCAGATTTAAATAAAAAAAAATCTGATTTAAATAAAAAAAATCTGATTTAAGTAAAAAAAATATATCAGATTTAAATAAAAATATTCTGATTTAAATAAAAAAGTCAGATTTAAATAAAAAAAATCAGATTTAAATAAAAAAAAATCCGATGTAAATAAAAAAAATCTGATTTAAACTATTATTATTTTTTTGTAAATCATGTCATTAAATCTCACAATTTTATTCAGTTATGGCTTACCTCTACTTTTTTTTTATTCTGATTTAAAAAAAAAAATCTGATTTAAATAAAAAAAATCTGATTTAAATAAAAAAAAAACAGATTTAAGTAAAAAAATATATCAGATTTAAATAAAAATATTCTGATTTAAATAAAAAAAATCCGATATAAATAAAAAAAATCTGATTTAAACTATTATTATTATTTTTTAAATCATGTCATTAAATCTCACAATTTTATTCAGTTATGGCTTACCTCTACTACAGCTTAGTCAGTTGGATGTTTTTTATTTCTATGGGTGCATATTGGGGGGGGGCTCTGACATCAAATTCTATGACCCCAATGTTCTATCATTTTGTTGTCCAGAAGCAGCTACACTCCAGAAACAGATGTTCTCATCTCTGTCACGGTGGTATTAAAATGTCATTAGGTTATAGCAGCACATGGGGGGGGCGCCGAGTCATTGTGTACAACAAAATGGGACAATAATAGGGTCAGATGGGGACTGGAGCCTGGGGCTAGATGTGGGCCCCGTGTTTGTATCATCTGTATGAACCCTGCAACTCATCTATTACAGATGGAGGAATCAACCCGTCCCTCTTTCTAGAACAGACTTTCTTAGTACTGAGTCCATGAACCCGTCCCAGCCAATTAGATGACACTTTACTGCGCTCAAATCAGTAGGGAAACCCCCTTTGCCGCAAATAAAGAATACATGTCTTTTCTCAAGCTGCTTAAAGGGAATGTCCACTACTGCAGATCAATATGAGAAACTCATGTTACACGTGTGTTATATCTTCACATTCATGCCTAAAATAATTCAAAAATATATAAATATTTTCTTCCGAGTTGTTTCTTTTGGAGCGAGTTCATACATATACATTAAACAATAGACAGCTTAAAATTGTTTAGAAACAAAGGGCCAGATTCACATAGAAGAGCGGCAGGGTAACGTATCGTAGATACGTTACACCGCCGCAAATTTTCATCGCAAGTGCCTGATTCACCAAGCACTTGCGATGAAAGCCTACGCCGGCGCATGCTCCGTTTCCGAACTCCCGTCGTGCATTGCGCGCCGTGACGTCATTTTTTCAAACGGCGACGTGCGTAGCTTAATTCCGTATTCCCGGACGGCTTACGCAAACGACGTTGATTTTTAAATTTCGACGCGGGAACGACGGCCATACTTTATACAGCAATATGATTGCTGTGTAAAGTTAAGGCACCAAAAACGACGACTAACTTTGCGACGGGAAACTAGACTTGCGGCGACGTAGCGAACGCGAAAATCCGTCGTGGTTTACGACGCAAACTCCCCCCAGCGGCGGCCGCGGTACTGCATCCTAAGATCCGACAGTGTAAAACTATTACACCTGTCTGATATTAGGGATATCTATGCGTAACTGATTCTATGAATCAGTCGCATAGATAGAAAAAGAGATACGACGGCGTATCAGGAGATACGCCGTCGTATCCCTTTTGTGAATCTGGCCCAAAGAGTGGCGGCAGAAAAAAAGAACAACTGATTAATTGAGACTCCCCTATATTTTTCTTTTTTATATTTATAATTTTTTATAATTTTTTTGTTATTTATTTTTTTACTTTTTTTGTTGGAATATTGGGCCAGATTCAGGTACCTGCGCCGCGGCGTAACGTATCCCGTTTGCGTTGCACTGCCGCAAGTTTTCAGCATAAGTGCTTGATTCACAAAGCACTTGCCTGTAAACTTACGGCGGTGTAATGTAAAGGCTTCCGGCGCAAGCCCACCTAATTCAAATGGGGCGTGTACCATTTAAATTAGCCGCGCTCCCGCGCTGGACGTACTGCGCATGCTCCGTTTTGAAATTCCCGCCGTGCTTTGTGCGAAGTGACGTCATTTTTTTTAACGGCGGCGTGCGTAATGTACTTTCGTATTCCCGGACGTCTTACGCAAAAAAAAGAAAATTGAAATTCGACGCGGGAACGACGGCCATACTTTAACATGGCTCGTCTAAAGTTAAGCCATGTAAAAGCAGGCTTAACTTTGCGACGGGAAAAAATGACTAGCGACGACGTAACGAACGCGAAAACCTTCGTGGATCGCCGTAAATGTTCATTTGCATACCCGACGCAGGAAAACGACGCAAACTCCACCCAGCGGCGGCCGAAGTATTGCAGCCTAAGATCCGAAGGCGTACAAAGCCGTATGCCTGTCGGATCTTAGCCAAAAGCCGTTGTATCTTGTTTGTGAATCACAAATTAAGATACGACGCGGCAAATTTGAAAATACGCCGGAGTATCAGCAGATACTCCGGCGTACTTCTTCTCTGAATCTGGCCCAAAGAGTGGCAGCAGAAAAAAGAACAATTGATTAATTGAGACTCCCCTATATTTTTCTTTTTTATATTTATAATTTTTTATAATTTTTTTGTTATTTATTTTTTTACATTTTTTTTGTCGGAGTATAGTACTGTGTTTAACATTTAAAAATTTGCAGCGTTAGTGATAATAATTTCAGTAAATGTTCACAAAACAGTCCAATAGTGATCCAAATATGGGTAATAATAATCATGAGATTCCCGATCCATAAACTACCATGTGAAGAGGAAAGTGATAATAATAATGATCCTCATTCACCTCGTGATCCATCACCATTCAAAATGGATTCTTACCGAAGCCTCTATTACAGAGCCTGGAGTGCATATCCTATCCAGAAATGCTGAACCGGTACGTTGGCTCCGACCAACGCGTTTCGTCATAAATTACATCATCGGGGTTTGTCTTAAAGAGGAGGTCTGCCCCCAAAAAATAACTAAATAAAAGCCAGCAGCTACACATACTGCAGCTGCTGTCTTTTAATAATAGGACACTTACCTGTCCTGCAGTCCAGCGATGTCGGCACCGCAGCTGATGTTTCCATCAGCTGTCGGGTGCTGCCGCCGCCATTGCGGGTAAGGGAACTCGGCAGTGTAGCCTTACGGCTTCACCCCTGGGAACCCTCCTCTCCTACTGGCCCAGTGACAGAGGGAGGAGAAGGGAGCCCCACAGTGATGGTAAGGTCCGCAGCCCGTACTCCCAGAAGCGGGAACAGGATACCTGTCAAAGACAGGTATCCTGTCCCCCCTCCCCCCTGAGAAGGTGCCAATTGTGGCACCGAAGGGGGAGAGGAGACAAATGAGCGGAAGTACCACTTTGGGTGGAACTCCGCTTTAAAGCGGGAGTTCACCCATTTATACAATTTTTCCCCTTTTCCCCTTAGCTTCCTGCTCGTTTTGTCTAGGGGAATCGGCTATTTGTATTAAAATATGAGCCGTACTTACCCGTTTTCGAGATGCATCTTCTCCATCGCTTCCGGGTATGGGTCTTCGGGAGCGGGCGTTCCTTCTTGATTGTCTTCCGAGAGGCTTCCGACGGTCGCATCCATCGCGTCACTCGTAGCCGAAAGAAGCCGAACGTCGGTGCGGCTCTATACTGCGCCTGCGCACCGACGTTCGGCTTCTTTCGGAAAATCGTGACGCGATGGATGCGACCGTCGGAAGCCTCTCGGAAGCCTGTCAATCAAGAAGGAACGCCCAGTCCCGCAGCCCATACCCGGAAGCGACGGAGAGGATGCATCTCGTAAACGGGTAAGTACGGATCATATTTTAAAACAAATAGCCGATTCCCCTAGTAAAAACGAGCATTAATCTAAGGGGAAAAAGTGCCCTCTAAGGGTGAACCCCCGCTTTAAGCATGTGTCAATCCACTTACCCTACCCTATGTGCTTTTTAGTGCATTTTGCAGTTTTCAGAAACGCATTACCATCCATGTAAAGTGGTTTTCTATGGTACACCTTCACATCTATGCGTTTTTCAGCCGCTGCGTTTTTGGAAGCGGTCAGGGACTTTTTATCCCGCAGCAGATTGTGTTTTGCATGTAATTGACTTCAATGGAGCAACGAAAGCGTTTTTTAAGCATTTTTTGATGCGTTTTGCGTCTTTGTTTTTTCACTTTAACACACTGTATATAGCAGGTTGCTAAGGAGCGGGCCGGGAAGCTGGCAGCTGCATCCTTAACAACCGGTGAGTCATCAGCTGTCAGCGGGGTTCCCTGCTGACAGCTGAATATAAAAAAAAGAGTTGCCGGAAAAAATAAAATTGGGAAAAAAACAAGGCTCTTTGGGTCTGGTATGGATTTGGAGGGGATCCCCACGCCAAAATTTTTTGAAAAAATGGTGGGACCCCCCCCCCCCCTCCACACACACACAATCCATACCAGACCCTTATCCGAGCATGCAGCCTGGCAGGTTTAGAAAAGGGAGGGGATGATCAAGTGGGGGGTGTTTCCCCTCCAAATCCATGACTCAGTCGACTGACCGAATGGGGGTGAGGGGGCTGTTGCCATATGTGACCCAACCACCAGACGCCACTGGTTTTATCCCTCAGACAGTGCCGGGACAAGGTCATCTAGAGCCCAGGGCGAACATGCTAAACTGCGCCCCCTGCCCACCAAGATGTATAATGTGCCAGCAGAAATCCCCCCCCCCCCCCAAAAAAAAAATTTGAGCACTAGTAATTTGCATGCATACCCCCTAAGCATAAACCCCCCTCCTCTCAATACACATCTGCCTCCCTGTTGAAATCCCTTCTCCCACCCCCCAAATCCCCCTAGCACAAATGCCCACTAGCACAAATCCTCTACCCCTCTAATTTCCCCCTCAGTACAAATCCCTCCCCCAATACCCCCTCCTAGCAAAAATACCCCCAATCATCCCTAATAGCACCCCCCCCCCCCCCCCACCCATCATAACAAGTCTTTTCCCCTACTGCCTCCCAAATTCTCCCTGCCAACACGAATTACCCCCCCCCCAATCTTCATGCAGTACCCCCCCCTTCCTCACATGAAACCACGGTGCCCAGGGCGGCCATCCCTCCTGCCCACCCCTTGTCCCGGCCCTGCCCTCAGACCTTTCACCATTAACCGCTTGCTGACCAACCACCGTCATTATACTGCTCGTTCCCTAAAATTGCCGTAGCTGTACGTTGGCTCCTTTAAGAGCCATAGCAGGTGCGCGCCTGGGAAATAGAGGGGGATGGAGGCAGGGCGCAATGGAGGCAGGGGGAGATTGGAGGCAGGGGGTGTTGGTGGCACCGCAGAGGGTGGGGGATCGAGACAGCGGTTGTTGGTGGCACCGCAGAGGGGGATGGAGGCAGGGGGCCTGGGGGAGATTGGAGGCAGGGGGTGTTAGTGGCAGGGGGTGATTGGAGGCAGGGAGTTTTGGTGGCACCACAGAGGGGGATCGTGGCATCGCAGAGGGTGGGGGGTGGAGACAGGGGTTGTTGGTGGCACCGCAGAGGGGGATGGAGGCAGGGGACGATGGAGGCAGGGGGCCTGGGGATGATTGGAGGCAGGGGGAGATTGGAGGCAGAGGAAGATTGGAGGCAGGGGGAGATTGGAGGCAGGGGGAGATTGGAGGCAGAGGGAGATTGGAGGCAGGGGGAGATTGGAGGTAGAGGGAGATTGGAGGCAGGGGGAGATTGGAGGCAGAGGGAGATTGGAGGCAGGGGGAAATTGGAGGTAGAGGGAGATTGGAGGCAGGGGGAGATTGGAGGCAGGGGGAGATTGGAGGCAGAGGGAGATTGGAGGCAGGGGGAAATTGGAGGTAGAGGGAGATTGGAGGCAGAGGGAGATTGGAGGCAGAGGGAAATTGGAGGTAGAGGGAGATTGGAGGCAGGGGGAGATTGGAGGCAAGGGGAGATTGGAGGCAGAGGGAGATTGGAGGCAGGGGGAAATTGGAGGTAGAGGGAGATTGGAGGCAGGGGGAGATTGGAGGCAGGGGGAAATTGGAGGTAGAGGGAGATTGGAGGCAGGGGGAGATTGGAGGCAGAGGGAGATTGGAGGCAGGGGGAGATTGGAGGCAGGGGGAAATTGGAGGCAGGGGGAGATTGGAGGCAGGGGGAGATTGGAGGCAGGGGGAAATTGGAGGTAGAGGGAGATTGGAGGCAGGGGGAGATTGGAGGCAGGGGGAGATTGGAGGCAGAGGGAGATTGGAGGCAGGGGGAAATTGGAGGTAGAGGGAGATTGGAGGCAGGGGGAGATTGGAGGCAGGGGGAAATTGGAGGTAGAGGGAGATTGGAGGCAGGGGGAGATTGGAGGCAGAGGGAGATTGGAGGCAGGGGGAGATTGGAGGCAGGGGGAAATTGGAGGCAGGGGGAGATTGGAGGCAGGGGGAGATTGGAGGCAGGGGGAAATTGGAGGCAGGGGAAGATTGGAGGCAGGGGGAGATTGGAGGCAGGGGGAGATTGTGGCACCGCAGAGGGGGGTGAAGGCAGGGGGTGTTGGTGGCAGAGAGGCATGGAGGCAGGGGGTGATGTGACTAAATCATTTGCCCTTATTATATCGAAAATAACAAAAATATGTTTTTTTACCTTAATATCTACCTTAAATCACATTGCTATTTGCCCAGCGTACTTGTCTGTAGCCTAAATACTGAAATTTGTACCTAAAAATTAAATTTAGTAACTTTTGTGAAATGCCAGTAAAAACGTGGCTGCGCCAGTAAATTTCGGGTGTCGTGCCAGTAAATTTCAATCTGGTAGGTTGGCAACACTGGATGGCGGCCATAATCATGAATTGTTTAGAATTTAGATGATATCTATTGAGACCTACTATTATATATACAATGGCCCGGATTCACATACATCGGCGCATATTTATGCCGCCGTAGCGTATCTCCTTTAAGCTACGCCGACGTAGCGCAGAGAGGCAAGCACTGGATTCGCAAAGATAGTGCTGCCAAATCTGCGCTGGGTTTCTTATGCGTAAGTCGTCGTAAGTGGAAGTGGGCGTGAGCCATGCAAATGAGGCGTGACCCCATGCAAATGATGGGCTGAGTCTCAGACAGATACGTACAGTGAACGGCGCATGCGCGTCCCGTGGACGCAACCCAGTGCGCATGCTCAGAATCACGCCGGATCACTGCCTACGGCGTGACCGCAACCTACGCCTAGTCATATTCACGTCCAACGTAAACTACGTAAAATACGTTGGCTTGTCTTCCCTGGTGCAGCCGATTTTTTCATGGATGCTGCTGACTTACACCTCCTTTACGGGGCATAACTTTACGCCGGACGTATGACTTTACACGCACTGCGTCGGACGGACGTTGGTGAATCGGCGTATCTCTCATTTGCATATGTGAATAGAAAATCAACGGGTGCGCCAAATACGTCCAGCGCCCACTCTACGCCGGCGGAGGAAAGTTACGTTGGTCGGATGAAGCCTATTTTCAGGCGTATCTTGGTTTCAGAGTCCGGCGCATAGATACGACGGCGCATATTTGCACTTACGCGGCGTATCTCGAGATACGTCGGCGTAAGTGCTACGCGAATCCAGGCCGATGTGTATAATCATAAATTGTTTAGAATTTAGATGATATCTTTTGAGACCTACTATTATATATATATATATTTTTTTGTGTATGTATGCCTTTTGTAACAATGTAACAATGTTTATACTGATTGGTTCGTCTAACTTAGAAGTGACTTCATATAAAGTCTCACAACCCCTCTCCTTATTTAGAACCTGAGGGTTGTCACGGATCGCCTGACTTATCTTAAAGGGTTGCGATTTAATTTAAAACAGAAGCAAAGATGAAAAATCTGGGTGCTAAAGGGGTTAAGTGAGAGGCGCCATCCTTGCCTTTCTTTCACACAGAGAAGAAGTAATAGTCCTTCCAATGTTAATACTTCCCCTTTGTATCTTTAATTTCTACTATGTCAATATTTTGCACCGAGGTGAAGAATTGGAGCAAAAAGCACACACCAGGGGTGCAAAAGAAAAATCAAAGAGAGTCCTTTTTCTATTTATTATTTTTTAGATATATTTTGTAGATTGCGAATAAAAGTCAAGGAGAAGGAATTGTTAGCGGGGTGAGATTTTTCATCATTTACTTGTTCGATGATGATGGATGCTTAGCTATAAAAATACCTAAACTAAAACCTTTAACCATACAGCAGGCTACCATTCTCATCATCGCTTTAATAGGACTCAGTGGCTGCTCAGCGCCATTTGTCATTTTCACACTGGAAGAATCAATATCTCGGCTATGAAATTAATAATTTAACACTCCCCCATACATTATTTTTCCCTTTCAGTTCCTGTTAAGTAGAAGTTAGGCCGAGGAGCCCTGTGATCAGGGGGCACAGCTGCCCCTCCAGCCACACTAAATGCACAACGGAATATTCATCATCACACACCACAAGGGCTCGGCAATTCCTGCCAGAGACTGATCTACACCGCCATTGGCTGAGCAGCCTATGAGATCACAATGGCCTAACCTCAAAGAAGCTATCTACATTTCTATAGAGTAAGAAGATACAAAAAAAAGAGCTCTTTATTTGGCTTAAAGCGGGGGTTCACCCTATCAACGAAAAAAAAAAATATTTTTTTCTTTTACCATAAAATCAGGCATTGTAGCGCGAGCTACAGTATGCCTGTCCCGATTTTTTTACCCCCGTACTCACCTTGTAATCGTACATCGAAGATACCGGGGAATGGGCGTGCCTATGGAGACGGAGGATGATTGACGTCCGGCTCTGGCGCGTCACGCTTCTCCGGAAATAGCCGAAATAGGCTTGGCTCTTCACGGCGCCTGCGCATAGCCTGTGCGCAGGCGCGGTGAAGAGCCGAGACCTACTCCGGCTGTCTTCGGGGAGAGTGACGTGCCAGGGCCAACCGTCAATCATCCTCCCTCTCCATAGGCACGCCCATTCCCCGCGGGAGCCGAAATCTACAATGTACGATTACAAGGTGAGTCCAGGGTTAAAAAAATCGGGACAGGCATACTGTAGCTCGCGCTACAATGCCTGTCTCGATGATAAAATCAAGTCAGTGAGGGTGAACTACCGCTTTAAGTACTGTTATAGTGTGCACTATAATACTTTACATTCTTAACATTTTATGTTCTGTGCCTGCCCTCCGCCACATCATTATTTTTAACCTTTTCGCGCCCACGCTATAGACAAAAGAAGTCTACAGCGCGGCGCTCAATTGCCGGTGTCATTCAAAGCGTAACTGAAAGATGAAAATTGGCCTGGGCAGGAAGGGGGTTTAAGTGCCCAGTAAGCAAGTGGTTAAAGAACAGAACCTAGGAAATGAATATTGCATCCATACCTCCCAACTTTTTGAGATGGGAATGAGGGACGCCTATCAGCAAAAGCATGCAGGTATAGGACACATGCCCCCTTAACCACTTCCTGCCCAGCCTATAGCAGAATGACAGCCGGACGATGGTTCAGTTATCCTGACTGGGTGTCATATGACATGCAGCAGGATAACAGCCGCCGCGCGCCCGTGGGGAAGTGCATTGTGGCGATCAGTGGGGTGGCGTGTCAGTCTGACACACCACTATACCGGACGGAGGCTCTTTACCACGTGATCAGCCGTGTCCAATCATGGCTGATCACAATGTAAACAGGAAGAGACGTTGATTGGCTTTTCCTCGCTCGCACTGACAGACATGAGTAGAGGAGAGCCGATCGGCTGCTCTCCTGACAGGGGGGGGTCTGTGCTGATTTTTTATCAGCGCAGCCCCCCCTCAGATGCTCGCCCAGGACCACCAGGATGACGCAGTGGACCACCAGGGATGGCCACCACACTGGACCACCAGGTATGCCACCCTAGACCACCAGGGAAATATCAATTAGTGCCCAGGCAGCTGCCTATCCCCAATGCCTGCCAGTGCCATCAGTGATGGCTATCAGTGCCATCTATTAGTGCCGCTGGCTCCAAAAACCAACCAACTGCTGTTATTCAGATGGCCGGCGCTCACCAGGGGGGCCGGACATCTGAATAGTGGACGGCAGCGGCGCTGGCGACAATACATAGCTTCATGCAATGCATGAAGCTATGTATTGTTGACTTCAGTGACGGTGCAGGAGAGAGAACGGGCGGCGCTCCTGCGCCCACTATGGATGTACCGCCACTTCCTAGCAGTACCACCTATCAGTGCCTAGCAGTGCCGCTTATGAGTGCCACCCATAAGTTCCCATCAGTGCAGCCTTTCAGTGCCAATCAGTGTTGCCTATCAGTGCCCAGTGCAGATCGTTGCACCATGGGGCCGTGCATTATCATTGCTACAACATGAGGTGATGGTCGTGGATGAATGGCACAACAATGGGCCTCAGGATCTCGTCACGGTATCTCTGTGAATTCAAAATGCCATCAATAAAATGGACCTGTGTTTGTTGTCCATAGCATACACCTGCCCATACCATAACCCCACCGCCACCATGGGCCACTCCATCCACAACACTGACATCAGCAAACCACTTATCCACACAACGCCATACCCACTGTCTGCCATCTGCTCCTGTACAGTGAAAACCGGGATTCATCCGTTAGGAGAACACCTTTCTTCACAAATGAATGGCAAAGGAGAAGCGCTCACTAACACATTTGAGCATTTGCCCACTTAAAGAGGGGGTTCACCCTATAAATTTTTTTTTTTCTAGCATTAAATTAAGCATAGTAGCGCGAGCTACAGTATGCCTGTATTTTTTTTTTTTGCCCCGTACTCACTGTGTAATGCTATAGTGAAGATTCCGACTCCCCGCGGGGAATGTGCGTTCCTATCCAGAGGGAAGATGATTGACGTCCGGCTCTGGCGCGTCACGCTTCTCCGGAAATAGCCGAAATAGGACTTGGCTCTTCACGGCGCTTGCGCATAGTCTGTGCGCAGGTGCCGTATAGCGCCGTGAAGAGCCGAGACCTACTCCGGCTATCTTCTGGGAGCGTGACGTGCTAGAGCCGGCCGTCAATCATCTTCCCTCTGGATAGGAACGCCCATTCCCCGCGGGGAGTCGGAATCTTCACTATAGGATTGCACAGTGAGTACGGGGCAAAAAAAATAAATAAAGGCATACTGTAGCTCGCGCTACTATGCTTAATTTAATGCTAGAATGTTGTTATTGTGGGTGAACCACCGCTTTAAGTCGGTTACGATGACGAACTGCCGGAAACGTCCAGAAATTCGTGAGGACACCTCGGCTGACCTCGGAATACCTTGGGAAGGCTCGGGAACGTAGTCTGTACACGCATTAACAAACGGCGCCGAACAGCTGCGATCTGTGCCGTTCGGCTTCGGCAAACCCCCCACCTCAGGCCAAACGCGGTACTGCACACTGTTTTGGCCTGAATCCTGCTTGTATTGCGAGACAGCACTCGCAAACCAAGTTAGGATTTTTTTAAATACAGCGCTCATATTGGGAAACGCTCGTTAACCGCATTACTCGCAATCCGAGGTTCCACTGTAATTGGGTATTCAAAGTTAACACAGCTACAATTTATTGAGGCTGATTTACTACAGGAGCTGGGAATCTTCAATCCATGAATTACTGTAAATAAACCACTTTCCGACCACGCTATACATGAAAGAAGGCTACAGTGCAGTTGTCCAGTTTTTGGAGGATTTTTATTGACGTCCTCCCAGATTCCAGCCCCCGTCCTCCTAGATTCCTGCCCACGTCCTCCTAGATTCCTGCCCCCGTCCTCCCAGATTCCTGCCCACGTCCTCCTAGATTCCTGCCCCCGTCCTCCTAGATTCCTGCCCCCGTCCTCTCAGATTCCTGCCCCCGTCCTCCCAGATTCCTGCCCCCGTCCTCCCAGATTCCAGCCCCCGTCCTCCTAGATTCCTGCCCCCGTCCTCCCAGATTCCTGCCCCCGTCCTCCTAGATTCCTGCCCCCGTCCTCCCAGATTCCTGCCCCCGTCCTCCTAGATTCCTGCCCCCGTCCTCCCAGATTCCTGCCCACGTCCTCCTAGATTCCTGCCCCCGTCCTCCTAGATTCCTGCCCCCGTCCTCTCAGATTCCTGCCCCCGTCCTCCCAGATTCCTGCCCCCGTCCTCCCAGATTCCATCCCCCGTCCTCCTAGATTCCTGCCCCCGTCCTCCCAGATTCCTGCCCCCGTCCTCCTAGATTCCTGCCCCCGTCCTCCCAGATTCCTGCCCCCGTCCTCCTAGATTCCTGCCCCCGTCCTCCCAGATTCCTGCCCCCGTCCTCCCAGATTCCTGCCCCCGTCCTCCCAGATTCCTGCCCCCGTCCTCCCAGATTCCTGCCCCGTCCTCCCAGATTCCTGCCCCCGTCCTCCTAGATTCCTGCCCTTGGGGCCTGCATCTGGCACACTCTGTCATCGCTGTGTCCTTCAGGCACAGCGATCACAGATCTAGGTAAAGGGACAATCACACCGGCCCTTTACCATGTGATCAGCTGTGTCCAATCACAGCTCATCACATCTAAACAAATGCTGGTTATTGGCATTTCCTTTGAGCAGATTATCAGTGCAGTCCCATCAGAGCCAAGCAGTGTTCATCAGTGCCCTGATTATAAGTGCAGCCTCATCAGTGCCCATCAGTAACTTGATTATCAGTGCAGCCCCATCAGTGCCAACCAGTGTCCATCAGTAACTTGATTATCAATGCAACCCCATCAGTGCCAATCAGTGCCCATCAGTAGCTTGATTATCAGTACAGCCCCATCAGTGCACAGCAGTAACTTGATTATCAGTGCAGCCCCATCAGTGCCCATCAGTAACTTGATTATCAGTGCAGCCCCATCAGTGCCCATCAGTAACTTGATTATCAGTGCAGCCCCATCAGTGCCAACCAGTGTCCATCAGTAACTTGATTATCAATGCAACCCCATCAGTGCCCATCAGTAACTTGATTATCAGTACAGCCCCATCAGTGCACAGCAGTAACTTGATTATCAATGCAACCCCATCAGTGCCAATTAGTGTCCATCAGTGCCCTGATTATCAGTGCAGCCCCATTAGTGCCCATTATTAACTTGATTATCAGTGCAGCCCCATCAGTGCCAATCAGTGCCCATTATTAACTTGATTATCAGTGCAGCCCCATCAGTGCCAATGAGTGCCCATCAATAACTTGATTATCAGTGCAGCCCCATCAGTGCCAATCAGTGTCCATCTGTGCCCTGATTATCAGTGCAGCCCCATCAGTGCCAATCAGTGCCCATCTGTGCCCTGATTATCAGTGCAGCCCCATCAGTGCCAATCAGTGCCCATCAGTGCCAGATCTTTTGTAGACCCAGCAATGTCCCTGGTGGGAAGTAATATTTTATATACTGTATGCTATGATGTTTTCATACTTGATTATATTTGGAAGATATCTAAAAGCATAAGGCTTGTAGCAAGTGTAAGGAAGATCTGGGCGCACAATACGAGAGCCTCGCTCTGTACTCAGAGAACCTTCACCTCCTGGTATCTTCTGTAACGGCCTATTAAGAAAACGAATGCGCCATTTAGGCGAGCCACAATGGTTTGCAATTTATTTAGAGCACTTGGAGTGACACTTTATGCTTTAAAACATATCAAAATATTAAAGTGTTAAAGCCCAATAATCAATACAATCCTATTTCGCTGCGCCAATAAATTACACTTTGCATTGGGAAGCGAAGCGTTGAAGATCATTTCCAATGCTCCTGTAGCGTTAGCTTTGTTGATGAAAGGGCAGCCGCACATAAAATACCAAGAGATGCTTTATGGAAGAGAGAGGATTAAAAACTCTCATAGACAAACATGTAAAGGGATAATAAGACGCGATGGCGTAATATTGAGCAGGAGATATTTTCCAATAAAAAAATAACGTCCTGTCCAGTTATGCCATTGAAGAAAACCGCGGGTGCAAATCTGGTGCTTCTTTTTGCATCATAACGAGGGAGCGATTATTAATGAACAGGGGAATATTTTAAGCCCACCATCCTACCAATAGACCACAGAGAAAGAAAACCGCTTAAAAAAAAATCTGAAAAAAAAAACCCCTGCAAGAAAAATGTATAATGAGCTAGTATGCAGAGCATACTAGCTCATTATGTATTACTTACCTGAGATCGAAGCCCCCGCACCGATGTCTGAAGTGCATGCGCCGTAGACAACGGTGCGCAGGGGCACTGGGCGTGCGCAGGAGTAACGTCATCGCAGCTCCAGCCAGTCATAGCGTCGGAGCCGCGATACAAGGAATACACTCGGGGAAATATGGCGGCGATGGCGGCCATCGCCGCCATATTTCCCCGAGTGTATTCCTTGTATAGCGGCTCCGACGCTATGACTGGCTGGAGCCGCGATGACGTTACTCCTGCGCACGCCCAGTGCCCCTGCGCACCGTTGTCTACGGCGCATGCACTTCAGACATCGGTGCATGTCTTTTGGAAATATCTCCTAAACAGTGTAGGTTTGGGAGATATTTCTTGCACCTACAGGTAATCCTTAATTTAGGCTTACCTGTAGGTCTAAGTGGTTTGTAAAGCCCCGTACACACGATCGGAATTTCCGATGGAAAAAGTCAGTCGGAAATTCCGACCGTGTGTATGCCCCATCGCAAATTCTGATGAATTCCATCGGAGTTTACATAGAAAACATGTTCTATTTTACTCCGATGGAATTCCGATGTGAGTTTGGTCGGACAAAGGTCCGATCGTGTGTACGGGGCATAAGGTTTTACAACCACTTTAACCACTTAAGACCCGGACCATTATGCAGGTTAAGGACCTTGCCCCTTTTTTGCGATTCGGCACTGCGTCGCTTTAACTGACAATTGCGCGGTCGTGTTACGTGGCTCCCAAACAAAATTTATGTCCTTTTTGTTCCCACAAATAGAGCTTTCTTTTGGTGGTATTTGATCAGCTCTGCGGTTTTTATTTTTTGCGCTATAAACAAAAATAGAGCCACAATTTTGAAAAAAATTCTATATTTTTTACGTTTTGCTATAATAAATATCCCCAAAAAAGATATAAAAAAACATTTTTTTCCTCAGTTTAGGCCGATGCGTATTCTTCTACCTATTTTTGGTATAAGCGTTTATCGATTCGTTTGCGCAAATGTTATAGCATTTACAACATAGGGGATAGTTTTATGGCATTTTTATTAATATATATTTTTTTTACTACTAATGGCCGCAATCAGCGATTTTTTTCGTGACTGCTACATTATGGCGGACACATCGGATACGTTTGACACATTTTTGGGACCATTGTCATTTTCACAGAGAAAAGTGCTATAAAAATGCACTGATTACTGTGAAAATGACAATTGCAGTTTAGGAGTTAACCACTAGGGGGCGCTAAAGGGGTTAAGTATGACCTCATGTGTGTTTCTAACTGTAGGGGGGTGGGGCTGGACATGTGATGTCAGTAATCGTCTTTCCCTATATCAGGGAACAGACGATCACTGACACTGCCACACAGAAGAACGGGGAAGGTGTGTTTACACTCACCTCTCCCCATTCTTCAGCTCCTGTGAGCGATCACGGGACACCGGCGGCGATCGGGTCCGCGGGTCCCGCGGGCACGGTCACTACGCTTTGGACCGGGTCGCGAGCACGCTGGCGGCGGCGCGCTCATGACCCCACGGCCGGGCTCTTAAAGAGGATGTACAGGTACATGCCTGTGCCCAGCTGTGCCTTTCTGCCAACGTATATCGGTGTGAAGGGGTCCTTAAGTGGTTAAGGACCAGCGCATGGCTATATACGTTGGCACAATGGCACGGCTGGGCAGATGGACGTACCTGTACGTTCCCTTTAAGATGTGAGCACACATGAGCCGCCGGCAGTGCGTGCGCGCAAACGCCCGCCCACCCGCCGTGAGCTCCGCGAGTGTGACCACGGGTCCCGCTGACTCGATGTCCACGGGTATACCCACGGTCGTCTCACGGAGAGGAAGAACGGGGAAATGCTGATGTAAACAAGAATTTCCCCATCTCCGTGTAATCGGAAACTGTGATCAGTGTCGTGTCACACACAGCACATCCCCCCTACAGTTAGAAGCACTCTCTAGGACACACTTAACCCCTTCAGCGCCTCCTACTGGTTAACCCCTTCCCTGCCAGTGTCATTTTCACAGTAATCAATGCATTTTTTTTAGCACTGATCGCTGTATAATTGACAATGGTCCCAAAATGGGGTCAAAAGTGTCCGATGTGTCCGCCATAATGTCGCAGTCACGATAAAAATCACTGATCGCCGCCATTACTAGTAAAAAGAAAATATGAATAAAAAAGCCATAAAATTATCTCCTATATTGTACAGCCATGGCCAAAAGTTTTGAGAATGACACAAATATTAATTTTCACAAAGTCTGCTGAGATGGGAAATTGCATGTACTCCAGAATGTTATGAAGAGCGATCAGACGAATTGCAATTAATTGCGAAGTTCCTCTTTGCCATGAAAATTAACTTAATCCCATAAAAAAAAATCCACTGCATTTGTGAAGAAGGCGTCAGGGTGCCCAAGAGAGTCCAGCAAGCGCCAGCCCAGGACCGTCTCCTAAACAGGATTCAGCTGCGGGATCGGAGGGCCACCAACACCCCCTGCCTTCAATCATTCCCTGCCACTAACACCCCCTGCCTCCATCCCCCTCTGCCTCCAATCTCCCTCTGCCTCCAATCTCCCCCTGCCTCCAATCTCCCCCTGCCCCGCCATCAGGGGGGGTACAGGCAGTACACCTGTAAGGGGCCCGGAGGTCCCCAGGGGCCCGGGTGGCAACCCCTTTTTTTTTAGGGGTCCGGAGGTTCCTAGGGGCCCGGAGGCCCACAGGGCCCCAAATGGCAACCCCCCTTTTTTTTATTTATTTTTATAAAAAATATATATATTTTTTAATATATTTATATTTTATTTCTTATTAAAAGAGAATTTTTTTTTAGGGGTCCGGAGGTTCCCAGGGGCCCCCAGGGCCCCGGATGGCAACCCCCCTTTTTTTTATTATTTTTTATAAAAAATATATATTTTTTTAATATATTTTTATTTTATTTTTTATTAAAGGGCCAATTTTTTTTTATTTTTTTTAGGGGTCCGGAGGTCCCCAGAGGCCCGGAGATCCCCAGGGCTCCGGATGACAACCCCCCTTTATTTTATAAAAAAAATATTTTTTTATATATTTTTTTATTTTTAATTTTTATATATATATATATATATTTTTTTATAAATGTTTATTTATTTTTTTTATAATTTTTTTATTTTTATCAAAGGGCCCAGAGGTTTCTTTTTTTTTTTATTAAAGGGCCCAGAGGTCCCCAGGGCCCCAGATGGCAAACCCCCTTTTAAAAAAAAAAATATATATATATATATATATATTTTATATATATTTTTTATTTCTTTTTATTAAAGGGCCCAGAGGTCCCCAGGGCCTCGGATGGCTACCCCCTTTTTTATATATATTTTTCTTTATTTCCTCTTTTTTTTTGTAAAGGGCCCCCCCGCTTCTCAATTTCAGGCGGCAGCACCCCCCCTCCCCCCGGTTCTCTGCTCCAGGAGGGCCCATGCCTAAAGCTGTGTAAGGGGCCCCATAATTCCTGATGGCGGCCCTGCCTCCAATCTACCCCTGCCTCCATCCCCCTCTGCGGTGCCACCGTAGCCACCATCACCCCCTGCCTCTAATCTCCATGCGCAGTTCCAAGCCGAACCAATCTCTGCAATTTTTACTGGCACATTCCCGCAACTACGGACATTTACAAACGGGGGGGGGGGGGGGTGGTGCCCGTTTTTAACGAACTGTCCGTAAAAATACGGACGCTTGGCAACACTGATTAAAACTATTTTTATCTTTGCGATTTTTGCCGCTACCATTGCAGGGTAAATAACAGTGGAAAATTTACAGTTTTAACCACCTTCGGACCGCCGCATTCGGATCCCCGACCTACGTCCCTGCCTAGACGTGGGTCGGGGATCCGATCGGGACCCCCCCGGTACATGCGGCGGTTCCCGTGGCTTCAGGAGCGATCCGGGACGAGGGCGCGGCTATTCGTTTCTAGTCGCCCCGTCGCGATCGCTCCCCAGAGCTGAAGAACGGGGAGAGCCGTATGTAAACACGGCTTCCCCGTGCTTCACTGTGGCGGCTGCATCGATCGAGTGATCCCTTTTATAGGGAGACTCGATCGATGACGTCACACCTACAGCCACACCCCCCTACAGTTGTAAACACACACTAGGTGAACCCTAACTCCTACAGCGCCCCCTGTGGTTAACTCCCAAACTGCAACTGTCATTTTCACAATAAACAATGCAATTAAAATGCATTTTTTGCTGTGAAAATGACAATGGTCCCAAAAAAGTGTCAAAATTGTCCGAAGTGTCCGCCATAATGTCGCAGTCACGAAAAAAATCGCTGATCGCCACCATTAGTAATAAAAAAATAAAAAAATAATAATAAAACTATCCCCTATTTTGTAAACGCTATACATTTTGCGCAAACCAATCGATAAACGCTTATTGCGATTTTTTTTACCAAAAATATGTAGAAGAATACGTATCGGCCTAAACTGAGAATTTTTTTTTTTTATATATATTTTTGGGGGATATTTATTACAGCAAAAACTAAAAAATATTGAATTTTTTTCAAAATTGTCGCTCTATTTTTGTTTATAGCGCAAAAAATAAAAACCGCAGAGGTGATCAAATACCACCAAAAGAAAGCTCTATTTGTGGGGAAAAAAGGACGCCGATTTTGTTTGGAAGCCACGTGGCACGACCGCGCAATTGTCTGTTAAAGCGACGCAGTGCCGAAGTGTAAAAACCCCTTGGGTCATTTAGCAGCATATTGGTCCGGTCCTTAAGTGGTTAAAACAATTTTTAGCTTTGCAATTTTTGCCGCTACCATTGCAGGGTAAATAACAGTGGAAAATTAACAGTTTTGATTAAAATTTTCCAACTGTATCCCGTCAATCTGCACAGAGCCGGTGTGTATGGTGTGCCTGCAGATGGTGGTTCAGCCTGGTCCTAGAATGGTTTTTATATTGCATAGTAATATTCATCAGGATGGTGACAGGCCCTGGAGAATTATGTTAGTTTGTCTAATCAGTGAGCTGCTGCATGTCTAAGCCGTGTTCTTCTTGGTGACAAATTCCCTTGAATTCCCTTCCTTCGAGCTGGAATGACATTGTCTGTTGGGAAGGTGTGAGCGCTTTGGACGGTCGCGGCTCGGAATCGGGCTACGAAGGTTTTCCTGGCCCCCATCATCGCCTCTGTCAGCCCCGTAATTTACGTTCGCTGGAAGGTGGGCATATGGTCTCCTCCAGCCATAGATCACAGCATCAAATTTTTATTGGTTTAAAGGATGTGCTTTGGACTGAATTATTATCTGACCCCCCAACTAAGATTAAGTCAGAAGAAAGTGACCTAAGAAACAATTTATGGCGGGCTGTGAAATGACCCCTGATATATGGGATTTACTGGGTGCTTCTGTCACTCTCAATATGAAATAATACTCTCAGCCTTATTCAATAATACAGTGCTAAGTGGGAACCAGTACAAGAATAGGCAACGCCATAGCGCTGTACGGCACTGGATGCAGCGAAAGTGCACTGTGATTGCTAATGGGAACTGCATTCTGCGGTGTGAATTAAAGGGAATTTACACCCAAGGAGATAAAAATGTAATAATTTGCAGCTTACCACAAGATGTATGGAAAGCTACTTTATACGAAATAGGTAATGGACCTTCGTCCTATAACTGAATAGAGAATTCGAAAATTGTGGAGGCAACATGGACTTTCATGGAAAGGAAAGATTTGAGGAACTGAATTCATTCTCTCCTTAGAAGAGGAGAATAAGGGGGGATATGATCCACATGTACAAATATATACGGGGTCCATATAGTGAACTTGGTGTTGAGTTATTCACTTTACGGTCATCACAGAGGACAAGGGGCACTCTTTACATCTAGAGGAAAAGAGATTTCATCTCCAAATACGGAAAGGTTTCTTCACAGTAAGAGCTGTGAAAATGTGGAACAGACTCCCTCCAGAGGTGGTTCTGGCCAGCTCAGTAGATTGCTTTAAGAAAGGCCTGGATACTTTCCTAAATGTACATAATATAATTGAGTACTAAGATTTGTAGGTAAAGTTGATCCGGGGAAAATCCGATTGCCTCTCGGGGGATCAGGAAGGAATTTCTTTCCCCTGCTGTAGCAAATTGGATCTCATGCTCTGCTGGGGTTTTTTCCTTCCTCTGGATCAACTGTGGGTATGGAGTTGGGTGTATAGGATTTTACTGTGTTTTTTATTTTGTTTGTTTATTTATTTTTTGAGGTTGAACTGGATGGACTTGTGTCTTTTTTCAACCTGACTAACTATGTAACTATGACACTGAGGGGTGGCACTGATGGACACTGAGGGGTGGCACTGAGGGCATTGCTGGGCATCACTTGTTTATCCCAGTGGCCATGTTGCCAGTCAGTGCCCATTTGTGGGCACTGATTGGCATCTTTTTATCTCATTTATTTATTTATTTTACTGCCCCCTTCCCTGGTGGTCCAGTGTGGGCACCCGAGGGGGGGACTGCGCTTATAAACAATTAGCGCGAACCCCCCCTGTCAGGAGAGCCGCCAATCGTCTCAGCTCTACTCGCGTCTATCAGACGCGAGTGAGGAAGAGCCATCAACGGCTCTTCCTGTTTACATCGTGATCAGCCGTGATTGGACAAGGCTAATCATGTGGTAAAGAGCCTCCGCCGGAGGGTCTTAACCGAGATCGGAGATGCAGGGTGTCAGACTGACACCCCGCATCACTGATCGCCGCGCGTCCTCACGGGCATGAAATCCTGCAGGACGTCAATAGACATCCAGTCAGGATTTCACAACCACTTCCCGGACGTCAATTGTATATTGACCGGGGCGGGAAGTGGTTAATTAGTCATCTGTTCAGGTTGCCCGGGCCCCCCCCTGCTGGCCGGGCCCGGTACAACAGGGCCAGTTGTACTGGCCTATCAGCGGCCCTGCCCACAGTGTTCATAGTAATCAGAAGACAAATGATCTTTGCCCGTTTTTTTTTTTTATGTTACTTGATAGACCTTAAGCCGGCCATAGACGGATCGGAAATTGGCTTCTTCAAATTTTGATCCACCTATGGGCAGGCTGCTTGTACTGAAGTCAATCCATCAATTGGACCCGTCTTTTTTTGTTTTGTTTTTGCCCGATCACTATAGCCGCCGGCAATAAACATTGGGGTAGATTCAGAGAGCAATTGCGTCTGCGTAACCATAGTTACGCAGTGCAATTGCTTACTTGTGCCGGCGTATCGAATGCTCCTGATTCAGGAACCTCGATACGCCGACTGCAGCCTAAGATATGCCTGGCATAAGGCTCCTTATGCCGTCATATCTTAGGCTGCATTCTTACGCAGGCCGCTAGGTGGCGTTCCGGTAGTGGTCAGCGTAGAGTATGCAAATTGCATACTAACGCCGATTCACAACCGTACGCGCGCCCTGCGTACGCAGTTTACGTCGTTTGCGTACGTCGGTTTTTGCGTAAAGGCTGCCCCTGCTATTAGCAGGGGCAGCCAATGCTACGTATACCCGTCGTTCCCGCGTCGCGTTTTTGAAAAATTACGTTGTTTGCGTAAGTGAATCGTGAATGACGCTGGACGCCATTCACGTTCACTTTGAAGCAAATGACGTCCTTGCGACGTCATTTACCGCAATGCACGTCGGGAAAGTTTCCCGACGGAGCATGCGCACTACGCTCGGCGCGGGAATGCGCCTAATTTAAATGATCCACGCCCCCTACGGGATCATTTAAATTACGCACGATTACGCCGGGCATTTTTCAGGAGCGCCCACGCAATTTACGGAGCTACTGCTCCGTGAATCGAGCGTAGCGCAGGTAATTTACGGAGGCGCAGCGGCAAAGCGGTGCGCTGCGCCTCCGTAAAAAATGCGCAAATGTACCTGAATCTACCCCATTGTATTCTACCAGCGGGGGAATGCTCTCCGCCGGCAGAACACAATAGTGCTGCAGGAGGGATTCCCCCATCAACACTGACTGACTGTGTTTGATGGGGGAACCAAGCAATTTTCTTTCCTTAAACTCGTGGTGGAAAAGAAAAAAGAAAAAATTTGCATAATGTATGGCCTGCCTTCGGTATATTTTTTATTTTTCATGGTAATAAAGAGGTTCTTGAAATAAAAATGTAATTTGGTTAATGGATCCCACTGATTTATGTGTGAATTTTAATGATAAGCTCTCGGTAGCCAGAGGACATGTGATTTAGGCTGCCAAGACTTTAGTTCACATGACGGAGTTCACAGCCAAGCGCTGTTCTCATTCACATAAAGAAACTTGTACCTTTTTATATAGAAAATTGTAATGTGATTTGGTACTCCTGATGTGATCCTTGTTTGATTCCCGCCAAGTGTCAATTTTTATAATAGTTTCATATTAACCCCCCGGACCATTTTGCTGGTCAAAGACCAGGCCATTTTTTTGCGATTCGGCACTGCGTCGCTTTAACTGACAATTGCGCGGTCGTGCGACGTGGCTCCCAAACAAAATTGGCGTCCTTTCTTTCCCCACAAATAGAGATTTATTTTGGTGGTATTTGATCACCTCTGCGGTTTTTATTTTTTGCGCTATAAATAAAAATAGAGCGACAATTTTGAAAAAAAATGCAATATTTTTTACTTTTTGTTATAATAAATATCCCTAAAAATGATATAAAAAATAAAACAGTGGCTGCGTTTGATGGGCACAGTGAGGCTGCAATTGATGTTTTTTTTTTTTTTTTTAAGTTTGTTTGCACCCCCCCGCCACTGGTACTGACCACCCCTCAGAAACATAATTTCCTGCTTGTGTGATTGGCTCACCAATTTTCCTAGAAGACTGCCCTAAGATACAAGTCAGATTTCAGGCATCCCCTGCAACAAAAATGTAATTTTTGGTGAGATACTTTCAATAGGAACACGTCTAAACGGATGCAGGCCCAGCAGATTTCCTTGTTAGTGCTGTGCAGCACACCTGATAGATAATTATGAAACCACTCCCATTAGACCCACTGAGTCCAGAGGCACAGACAAACACACAGGGGCAGATTCAGATAGGTCAGCGGATCTTTAGATCCGCGTAACCTATCTGATTTACGTTACGCCACTGCAAGTTTTTGAGGCAAGTGCTTTATTCAGAAAGCACTTGCCTGTAAAGTTGCGGCGGCGTATCGTAAATCCCCCGGCGGAATTCAAATTCCGCGGCTAGGAGGCGTGTAAAATTTAAATCAGACGCGTCCCCGCGCCAAACGAACTGCGCATGCGCCGTCTGCAAAATTTCCCAGCGTGCATTGCTCCAAATGACGTCGCAAGGATGTCATTGGTTTAGACGTTAACGTAAATTACGTCCAGCCGTATTCGCGAACGACTTACGCAAACAACTTAAATTTCAAAACTCGGCGCGGGAACGACGGCCATACTTAACATAGGATACGCCGCACTTACCCCTCATATAGCAGGGGTAACTTTACGCCGGAAAAGGCCGAACTTGAACAACGTAAAAAAAATGCGCCGGGCGGTCGTTCGTTTCTGAATCGGCGGAAATCCTCATTTGCATATTCGTCGCGTAAAAAAAACGAAACGCCACCTAGCGGCCGGCCTGGAATTGCAGCCTAAGATCCGACGGTGTAAGTCACTTACACCAGTCAGATCTTAAGGATATCCATGCGGAACTATGAATCAGGCGCATAGATACAACCGACGGAACTCAGAGATACGACGGCGTATCTCTTTCTGAATCTGCCCCACAGGGTTTTCTTCAGAAAAGGTAGTAATCTGCAACAAAGTTTGTTATAATCATTGCAATGTACAGAGATCACCCAGAGGGGAATGTTTTTTCTCAACAAAGGTGGAATTACACTTTAAGGCCCTGTTCATACCTTAGCGACACAAAGTAATCCTGCAGCGGCGTGGGTTTTTATTAATTTTTTTGTGTCATTTTGTGGTGCGTTTTTGGAGCATCACCATTCGTTTTGAATGAGCTTCTCTCTCTGCTTCAAAAATTCGCAAAGAAGCTCATGTACCAAATTTTGGCACTTAGCTAGGCGCATTTGACATTGCTTTTTTTTTGTTGCCGCGATTTTCCTGCATCTTTTCATATGACAATCTCAAAAAATTCGCAACGGCGTTTGGGGTGCCTTTAGGAGACAATGCTGCCATTCAGGAATCGCAAGGCAGAATTGCGCAATTCTACCAGCAATTCCAAAATGCTCAGGTGTGAATGGGGCCTTAAAGGCTGGATTCACACCTATGCAGTTTTTTTTTTTTGAAAAATATTTTTATTGAAGAATTTTCAAACACAAGACATAGTACAGTTAGACAATACAAGACATGGACAGCTCAACGTCATACAGTTCTTCATGAGATACAGCTGATACATCAGCAAGACAGTAACCCTTGCAAGCTAGACATGGTAACATACTGAGGTTTGTATCAACCGACATATTCAAGGGAGGAGGTGGTGGGGGGGGGGGGGGAGGGGAAAGTCTCATCCACCTAGAAGAAGAAAAGCAAAGAAAAAAGAGAGAAAAAAGAAAGGAATGAAAGAATGTCTTATCCAGCAGTCTCTGGCTCCTCCACCCAGACCCGCCATATCTTTTCATATTTTTGCGGACATCCGCGGTTGGCATATGTGTCTTTATATAGGGGAAGGCTGTTGTTTACCAGGCGCCGCCACTGTACCAGGGATGGGGGTGAGGGTTTTTTCCAATGCATGGCCACATTTTTACGGGCATAGAAGAGCAGTACGCTCACTAGTGTGCGTTTGGCTGAGGTTCGGACAACGTTGTCTATGATGCCCAGAAGGCATACCTCCATAGTCAAGGGCAAGTTAGTCCCAGCAATTTTGTTGGTCAGTTCCAGCACCGCCTCCCAATAATGCACCACCTCAGGGCACTGCCAGAAAATATGCGAAAAGTCGCCTGGGGAGGTGCCACAGCGCCAACACTCCTGTGAGTGCGTGGGGTTCATTTTGTGCAGCCTGTGGGGGGTAAAGTATGCCCTATGCACTATTTTGTATTGCACCAGCCTGTCACGAACTGACACCAACGTGGAGAAGGGAAGGTCCCAAATGTCATCCCAGTCGTCTGCATCTAGTGTGGGAATGTCCGTTTGCCACCTGGCTCGCAGCCCGTCAAGGGGAGGGAGGGACACAAAGAGTAGGAAGGAGTATACGTGCGAGGTGGGCTTCACACCACAGTCAAATCTAAGTGTCCTCTCCAACTCCGACTGGGCCACGATACAGGAGGACAAAGGGAACTGTGCTGAGAAAGCGTGTGATAGTTGTAAGTAACGAAAACGATAGTGAGAGGGCAGATTAAATTCAGATGAAAGCTCGGCAAAGGTTTTCAGCGCGTTCTGCGAAACAATATGCGATATCAGTTTCACGCCATGCTTTGACCATGCAAGGGGATCTAATAGTCTGTAAAAATGGTCCAAGGAAGGGTTTTTCCAGATCGGGGCATTGGGTGAAATTTCAGTGGGCCAGGCCGGTTCGCCATGCCCGCAGGGTGGTGGTCATAGAGGGGGTCAGAGAGTAAGGCGCGCGGGGGCCCCTGAAAAGCAAATGCTGAAGGGCCTCCATCGAGCCAACCACCGATGCCTCAAGAGCAGTGGAGGTATTCGTACCATCCGGCTTCAGCCACCAGGCCGCCGTTACCAGCTGGGCGGCGAGGTAGTACTTGTGGCAGTCAGGGAATGCCATCCCACCCTGCGTTCGTGGCCTCATTAAGGTAGATAATTTGTACCTCGGTGAAGAGGTCCCCCAGATAAAGAAGGAAAAAAGCCGATTTAATCTAGTAAAAAAGGACTTAGGCACCCACTGCGGCGAGTGGCGGAAGAGGTAGAGAAGCCTGGGGACTATTTTCATTTTGAGGAGATTCACCCTTCCCCATACCGATAGAGGAAGGTGACCCCATGCCTTAAATTTGGACTGGGCGTCTACCAAAACAGGGGAGAGATTAAGGGGGATAAAATCAGAGGCCGAGGTAGAAACCTGCACTCCCAAGTATTTAAACGTGTCTACCCAGCATAGGGAGTTGTCCTGAGGGGAGGTAGATCTGGCAGCCTGGTCTATTGGGAAAAGGAGGGATTTGGACCAGTTCACTCTGAGTCCTGTGACCAGGGCGAACGTGTTCAGTACAGATAGAGCACCCTGCAGGGAGGGGCCAGCGTCATTTAGGAAAAGCAGCATGTCATCAGCGTATAAGGCCACCCTCTCCTCCAGCAGACCCACCCTAAGTCCCCTAATGTGACAGGATGTGCGTAATGCCTCTGCTACTGGTTCGATGGCAAGGGCGAATAAAGCCGGGGAAAGAGGGCAGGCCTGCCTAGTGCCACGGGAAAGCTGAAAGGGGGCGGAAACAACACCACCCAGGCGTACAGAGGAAGTAGGGGCACTGTAGATTACCTGTAACCAAGTTATAAAGAGTAATGGAAATCCCATCCGGCGCAGAGTCTCCCATAGGAAAGGCCACTCGACCGTGTCAAAGGCCTTTTCTACATCTAGCGAGGCCACAGTCCTCGTTCCGGTATTAATGTGTCGGGTATGAATGTTAGTGAAGAGCCTCCGGAGATTAACGTCCGTAGACCTTCTGGGCATAAACCCCGTCTGGTCAGAGTCTATTACCGTGGGCAACATGGGGTATAACCGCAGGGCTAACAACTTGGTGAGTACTTTAAAGTCAGTGTTCAGTAGTGCAATAGGGCGATAGGAGCCACAGGAAGTGGGGTCTTTGGGGGGCTTATATATCAGTGTCAGGTGGGCATGGTACATAGAGACTGGGAGATTGCCGTCAGCCAAACACGTGGTGTAGAGCTGAGCCAACAGGGGCGCCAGTAGGCTGGCATGGGCCCTATAGAAGTCTAGGGGGAGCCCATCCGGTCCGGGCGCCTTGCCCGGCGGGAAGGACTGGATGGCATTTTGGACCTCGAGAGCTGTAAATGGTTGTGTCAGGGCCTCCCTCTCCTGGTCGGAGAGCCAGCCCAGCGCCAAAGGATCTAGTAGGTCATTTAGCGTCTCGGGCCGGAAATCCGCCGGCAGCCCAGATGAGTAGAGGGTTCCATAAAAGTCCCTAAAGGTCTGCAGTATGTCTTGAGGGGAGGACACAGTTCCCCCCCCTGGGGTCTGGAGGAGAGATATAGTCGTGAGAGGCTGATCATGTTGAGCTAACATGGCCAGAAATCGTCCATTTCTGTCACCCTGTTCAAAGACCCTCTGCCTGCCCTTGTGCATTTCCAGACGAGTGGCCTCGGCCACGTGGAGGTGTAAGTCACGCTGGGCCGCCATCATCAGCTCAAAGTGATCCGACGAGGGGTCAGCATTGTATGTTGCAGTGCGGTCTGTAACCATTTGTTCTAACTCGCTCAGCTGTGACGAAAGCTGTTTTTTGACACTGGCTATAGAGGAGATGTATTGCCCCCTTGTAAATGCCTTAAAGGTATCCCAGACTACGGCCGGGGGGGCCGTATCAGCATTTCTCTCCCAGAATTCAGTCAGTAGGGGGGGTACAGTAGCGGCCACGTCTGGATGATTCACCCACTGCACGCCTAGTCTCCAAAGAGCGGCACACCGCGAGGCCGGAGAGCGGAGCACCACCCTCAGCGGGCTATGATCCGACAGACCGCTAGGAAGATAGTCCGCCTCCAACACATCCGCTAACAGTGCGGGATTGGAGAAGGCCAAATCTATCCGGGACGCGGTCTTGTAGGACGCAGAGTAGCAGGAATATGCACGTACATCCGGGTGCTTCCACCTCCAGACCTCCTCCAAACCCACCGCCTGAGCCCAGGCCAGTAGGTCGGAGGACCGGGATTTCGGCGGGGTAGGTCTGTCTAGTTCTTGGGACAAGATGGCATTAAAATCCCCCATCACCATAATCTTCCCCGGACAGAATGGCGCAATCTTATTCAACACATCATATAATAGTTCTGAAGAGAAGGGAGGGGGAATATATAAATTGACAACAATGTACCTCTGTGACCACAATGTAAAGACAAGTACCACATATTTACCCAAGGGGTCCGTGCGGACTTCTTCAATTACACAGGGAAAATTCTTATGGATAAGGATTGTCACCCCCCTGGCATAGGTGGAATATGTAGCATGTATCGCTCGCTGGACCCAGGGTTTTTTAAGGGTCAGGATCTTGCTGCCCATGAGGTGAGTCTCCTGGAGTAAGATTAGTTGTGCTGGGCGGGACTTCAAGTACTGAAAAAGGGTGGCTCTTTTGAACTTGGAGTTCAGACCCCTGACATTCCAAGACAGGATAGAAAATGAGTCAGACAGGCAGTCAGCCATCTGGCCGAGGGGGTGGGGGGAGGACAGGATATAAACATAGGAGCACCCCGAGACACCTCAGGAACAGCAAGACCTCGAGTACATCACAAATCATGTCAATAAAACCCGTGCAGGGCACCATCTTTACAGAGCACAAGACATTGAGCATAACATACACATTTAACACAAAAAACAACAACAACAAACTTCCCAGGCACCGGGTGCCTATCCGACTATGTCCCATCCCTCCAGCAACTGCCTGAGGGGTGGGAATAGTTTTCCCCCAAACTAGAACAGTCAAAAACCTAGGGTGTAAATGAGCCCTCAAACTCGGGCCCTACACGGCATCCGCGAGGCTGCCCTCTCACGGCTAAGGCCTTCGGTCAATGTTCATAGACACAGTGCCCAAGTAGGACAGGGCACTCGAGAACAAAAAACCAAAAAAAAAAAAAAAAACAAAAACAAAAAGTAGGGCAAAAATAAAATTCAGAACAAGAAAAATAAGAATCCGCATAGAACACAAGTGCAGGGGGGGGGGGGTTTGACGGCCTCCGCGCGTCGCAGTTCTTGAACTTCTGAGCGGTGCGCCTCCATGTCGGCGCGCTGAGCTACCAACTCTATATGGTAGTATGGGCAGATTCCCCATCTGGGCAGTGTATAGGGGCCAAGGCTCGGGGGGTAACGACACTCGGAGTGAAATGCCACGGTGCGCGAGCAAAATCAGCACAGCAGAAGGAAAAAAGGTGAATAAATTGAAAAACAAAAAAAAGAAAAAAAAAAAAGGGGGGAAGCAAATAAGATGTATGTGCTTATATAACAAGAGGGGTATGGGGAACCGGATCCCAGTCCACAGTGTAGAGTGAAAACTATTGGGGGACACAGAAACAGTTCTCTCCCCGCAGCAGCAGGATCAGGGACCAAGAGCAGCATCAGTCAGCAGAGAACGGATGGTGGTGGCACAACAGAAAGAGGGAGAACCACAGAGCAGTGCATCAGGGTGAGGAAGGGGAGAACCGACCATCATCGAGATCTCAGAGGCCATATTCTGTTACCACAAACCAAGGATAAGTCCCCACCACAGGGATGGGGGAGGGGGTGACCCAGGGAAAAAGCAGAAACTAGCCGCCATACTTGCCACGAGGTACATGTCATCCGCGGGCCTCAAGCCACGACATAGCCGCGTCCGGGTCTGTGAAAAAGCGCGTGCGATCCCCATCTATCACCCGCAGTTTGCTGGGGTACAGCAGGCTGAATTTCAGGCCTTGGTCTCGCAGACTTCTCCGTACCTCTGTGAAGGAGCGACGCTGGCGTTGCACCTCAGGAGAGTAGTCCGGGAACAGCATGATTCTAGCTCCCTCATACATCAGATCCCTCTTTTCTCTGGCCGCCGCCAGGATGCGATCTCTGTCCCGGTAGTTCAATAGGCGAAGCAGGAAAGGCCGCGGGGGGGCCCCTGGAACCGGAGGTTTAGGAGGAACCCTGTGTGCCCGCTCGACCACAAACGTGGGAGGCATAGCTGGTAGGCCTAGCAGGGAGATGAGGAAGGTTTCTGTGAATTCCGCAGGCTTGGGCCCTTCCGCCCGCTCCGGGAGGCCCAGGACCCTGATGTTGTTCCTCCTGAGCCTATTCTCCGTGTCGATGGATTTCTCCTGTAGGGCTCTAACCTGCATCTGTAGGGCATGAAGATCCCTGGAGTCGGCCCTTGTAGAGTCCTCAAGCTGAGAGATGCGGCCCTCCGCCTCCACGAACCGGGCCCTAAATTTGTCCATGTCATGTCTGATGAGGCTGACATCCGCCACTAGATGGTCAATTTTCACCATCACGGAGTCCCGGCCCTCCTTGATGGCTGCTAGGAGTTCAGCATGAGAGGCGGCATGGGATGCCGATGGATTAGGCAGGGGTGGAAAGTCGACGGACATCTCCAGGGCTGCGAGCCTCGTGGGCAAGATGGCCGCCTCGGCCTGGGCTCCAGGCGTCGAGGACGAACGGAGCTTGCCCGGCGACAGCGGAGGGGCTCGCGGGGTACCGGGTGCCTTCTTCCGCCCCAGGGTGCCTGCGAGACGGGTGTTGGATGCAGGAATCTGCGCTGGAAATCAGTCAGGATAAGGGTAAGAGCGGAGCTCAGCTAACGCACGTCTGCTTCCTTTCACATCCCGGCCACGCCCCCACACCTATGCAGTTTTAGTGTTTTTTGCATTTTGCAGATTTTCACTACAGCCCATTTACTGTGGTTTCCTATGGAACACGTTCTGTAGTGCAAATCTGCAGAATGCAAAAAGTACCAAGAATGCTCAGGTGTGAATGGGGCCTTACTGAACCAGCTGAAATTAGAAGCCGATTGGTTACTTTGCACAGCTGCACCAGATTCTGTGTCAATCAGTTTGGGTAAGACCTGGATTCACACCTATGCATTTTGTTAGTGCGTTTTCAGTTTTGCAGAGACACACTACAGTCCATATACCATGGTTTCCTATGGATGTAGTTCACATCTGTGCATTTTATAGAAAGGGCCGGGGACTTTTTTATGGTTTTTGGTTCCATAGACTTCAATGGATCAAAAACGTGCTTAGGCTTGATTCACGCCTATGTATTTTTAGTGTTTTGTGCAGATTTGCACTACAGGCGTCCAGTCATAGCAAAAGAGGACGGGAGAAGACATCGAGGACTCGGAGGGAGCATGGAGGACAGTGCTGACCCAAGACAGGTAAGTGCCGGGCGGGTGGGCACACTGGCAGCATTTGATGGGGCAAACTGGCGGCAATTGATGGGGCACACTGGCGGCAATTGATGGGGCAAACTGGCGGCAATTGATGGGGCACACTGGCAGCAATTAATGGGGCAAACTGGCAGCAATTCATGGGCACACTGGCGGTAATTGATGGGGCACACTGGCGGCAATTTATGGGGGAAACTGGTGCACCCTGGCGGCAATTGATGGGGCACACTGGCAGCAATGGATGGTTACAGTAGCTGCATTTGATGGCACAGTGGCAGCAATTTCTGGATACAGTGGCTGCGTTTGATGGGCACAGTGGCTGCATTTGATGGGCACAGTGGCTGTGTTTGATAGGCACAGTGGTGGCAATTGATGGTCACAGTAGCTGTGTTTGATGGCAAAGTGGCAGCAATTTATGGATACAGTGGCTGCGTTTGATGGGCACAGTGGCTGCACTTGATGGGTACAGTGGCTCTGCTTGATGGCACAGTGGCAGCTTTTAATGGGCACAGTGGTGGCAATTTATGTGTACAGTTATTGCGTTTGATGGGCACAGTGGCTGCGTTTGATGGGCACAGTGGTTGCATTTGATGGGCACAGTGGCTGCGTTTGATGGGCACAGTGGCTGCGTTTGATGGGCACAGTGGCTGCATTTGATAGGCACAGTAGCTGTGTTTGATGGGCACAGTGGCTGCGTTTGATGGGCACAGTGGCTGCGTTTGATGGGCACAGTGGTGGCAATTGATGGGCACAGTAGCTGCGTTTGATGGGCACAGTGAGGCTGCAATTAAAGGGGGGGGGCGCAAACAAATAAAAAAAAAATGTGAGCACCAGCCGCCACTGCATGTACTACTTATTTTTTTGTTGTAGCGTATTGCGACACAGTATGGCGTGCTGCAACCCGCTGCAGTGAATAACGGTGAATGAAATGTCACTTTGTTACATTTCAATAAAGCTGCAAAAAATTGAAAAGGCAAACAGCGAGATGTGTCAGAGGGCACATGAGTGGTCACGGTATAACACAGCCGCTGGTGTGTAAATCCCTAGTAAATGTGGAAAATTCAATCAAGTAGGACAAATCCTGATTTAATAAATAAGCCAAGAGAAGAGCAAGTTAAGACACTTTTGTGGCTTATCACTCTATAAACAGCCCCCCCCAGGTTTCTTTACCCCCCCCTGACTTCATACTCCAGTGAGCCAAGGCCCCCCTTGGACAACCAAGATGCTGCAGAGCTGCCTGTGAGCTCCTCCGACACTTGGCCAGCAGGGGGCGCTCCAACACCAATTTCCTTCCTTTATTTCTCTTCTCAAGAGCCACTAAAATGTACAAATTCATGGCTGTTATTTTTGATTTTTATGACTTATTTACCTAGTGCCCATATTAAACAATACTGTTAGCGTTTGAAAATTCGTTTTAGGAAACATTTTTCGTTCTAGAGCATCCATAAAAATGTAAAGAACTCCGACACACCGGAGGAAGTCATTCGTTGTGCTTTGTTGTAATAGAAATCGCCTATAAAAAGAACGATTTGGAGTCAGAGAAGATTAAACGGCGCAGATATTTCCATGGCATGGAGGGAAAAGGAACAAACATTCCGAGGAGAACATTCTCATCCTTCCTTCCCTGAATGGTGGCCCCGAAAATCATCAATCAGGATCGCGAGCAACTGCGAGTCATTTATTCCAGGAGCCCGAGCATCTGTCACCCGAACCGAATCCGAATCACTCTGTGCCATATACAGAACATTCTACTGCAACACCACAACACTTCTTCTATGGGTGATAGAGGATGGGAGATATTTATAATAGATAGAGAGATAGATAGATAGATAGATAGATAGATAGATAGATAGATAGATAGATAGATAGATAGATAGATAGATAGATAGATAGATAGATAGATAGATAGATAGATAGTGGTAAATATATATTAAAGATACATAGGTAGACCATAGAGAATTATAAATAATGGTACATAAAGATAAATCGATAAAGAGATAGATATATAGTTAGTTAGATAGAAGAGAATGATAGATAGTTATGATAGATAGATAGATAGATAGATAGATAGATAGATAGATAGATAGATAGATAGATAGATAGATAGATAGATAGATAGATAGATAGATAGATAATCTGACAGATAGATAGATAGATAGATAGATAGATAGATAGATAGATAGATAGATAGATAGATAGATAGATAGATAGATAGATAGATAGATAGATAGATAGAAATATGTTTAAAAAAAGAAAGAAAAAAAGAAAGAGAAAGAAAGAAAAAAAAGAAAGACAGAAAGAGGAGAATGGTAGAGATATATAGATAGATAGATAGATAGATAGATAGATAGATAGATAGATAGATAGATAGATAGATAGATAGAAATGTTAGATATAGATTTAGTGATAGATAAATTGATAGACAGATAGATAAATAGATTGATAGATAGACAGAAGGAAAGAAGAGAACTGTAGATATTTATGATGATAGATAGATAGATAGATAGATAGATAGATAGATAGATAGATAGATAGATAGATAGATAGATAGATAGATAGATAGATAGATAGATTTGTTTTTTAAAGAAAGGAAAGAAAGAAAGAAAGAAAGAAAGAAAGAAAGAAAGAAAGAAAGAAAGAAAGAAAGAGGAGAATGGTAGAGATAGATAGATAGATAGATAGATAGATAGATAGATAGATAGATAGATAGATAGATAGATAGATAGATAGATAGATAGATAGATAGATAGAAATGTTAGATATAGATTTAGTGATAGATAGAAATTGATAGACAGATAGATAAATAGATTGATAGATAGACAGAAAGAAAGAAGAGAACTGTAGATATTTATGATGATAGATAGATAGATAGATAGATAGATAGATAGATAGATAGATAGATATAAAGATAGATAGAAAATAATAGAATATGTGTATGAAAGAAAGAACAAAAAGGGAGAGTGGTAGATATAGGTGAATAGATAGATAGATAGATAGATAGATAGATAGATAGATAGATAGATAGATAGACAGACAGACAGACAGACAGATAGATAGATAGATAGATAGATAGATAGATAGATAGATAGATAGATAGATAGATAGATAGATAGATAGATAGAAGAGAATGGTATATATTTATGAAAGAATTAAGGAAAAGAGAGAATGGTAGATATAGGTATAGATAGATAGATAGATAAACTTTGTGATATAGATTCAGTGATTGATATATAGATAGATGTCAAGAGATAATGGTAGATATTTATGATAGATATACAAGAGAATTAAGCAGAGATAGACATAGATAGATAAATAAAAGTCAGAGAGATAGAAGAGAGAGAATAGATAGATAGATAGATAGATAGATAGATAGATAGATAGATAGATAGATAGATAGATAGATAGATAGATAGATAGATAGATAGATAGATAGATAGATAGATAGATAGATAGTGTTAAAAGAAAAAGAAAGAAAGAAAGATGTGAAGGGATATTAATTATTAGTTGCATATAAATGTATAAAAAGATGATGGCGATATTCATAGGGTAAACAGTAAGAGAAAGAGGTAAGTGGATGTATGGAGATAGATAGATAGATAGATAGATAGATAGATAGATAGATAGATAGATAGATAGATAGATAGATAGACAGGATGGAAATAGAGAATGCCTGGATGGTTGTGTACATAGAATACATAACATGGATGCCTAAATAGAAAACAGATATTATATGATTGCTTGTAAAGAAAGGATAAAAAAAATAAAAAGAGATGTGTTCATTCTGGATGGATAGATAGATAGATAGATAGATAGATAGATAGATAGGTAGATAGATAGATAGATAGATAGATAGATAGATAGATAGATAGATAGATAGATAGATAGATAGATAGATAGATAGATAGATAGATAGATAGATAGATAGATAGGGGAAAGTCATAGGTTTGTAGATAGAACGATACAAGTGAGGAAAGGAGAGAAATGAATGAAATGACAGATAAAATCAGAGAATTAGAGATTTGTTTGGGAGGGAGAAATGGAAAGGTGCAAACATGTTACCTGTCAGGATAGATATATAGAAAGAAAGAAAGATAAAAGTGAGGATAAAAGATTGATTGTAGACAGATGAATAGATGATTGTGCGTGTATGGATATATATCTATACAGATAGAAGGATGGATGGACATGTAGAGATAAATGGCAGACATCCATTCCTGGGGCTCCACAGATCACCATCCATCCATCAATGGGTTGTACACAGGATGGGTATATGAGGGATCCCTGTGCCAGTCTGGAAGGGCATCACACTCTGATCATCCTCAGATTTCTGTGTCACCTTAGCTCTCATGGTGTCACATACACTTCATCTGGGTCTTCTCAGTATTTACAAACAATAACATTTTTGCTAAAAAATAAATAAAACAATGATTGTGAGGGGGGTGCGCAGAGACTGAGGAAGGTCTGATCCCTGAGGATGAATTACACACCCTTGTCTCCAGTCTCCACTAGACAGCAGAGCTGACACTCATCCATCATCACCTGGGGAGGAGATGAGACACTTTCACTGCTCTGCAAGTGTTCTGGAAGCTCTGAGCACAGATAGATCTCTGATTCCCTCACTATGGCTCAGGCAGCCCAGGGCAGGACAGACAGACCAGTAGAAGACAGGAAGACCAGTACAGGCCAGGCAGACAGGGGCAGGATGGACAGGCCAGGGCAGGCAAACCAGTGCAGCACAGGGCACGACAGACCAGTATAGAACAGGAAGATCTGGAAAAGACAGGCAGACTAAGACGTGACAGACAAATCAGTGGAGGACAGGCAGACTGGGTAGGACAGACAGACACGTGCAGGACAGGCAGACAGGGCAGGACAGACAGACAAGTGCAGGACAGACAGACAGGGCAGGACAAGCAGACAAGTGCAGGACAGGCAGACAGGGCAGGACAAGCAGACAAGTGCAGGACAGGCAGACAGGGCAGGACAAGCAGACAAGTGCAGGACAGGCAGACAAGTACAGGACAGGCAGACAAGTGCAGGACAAGTAGACAAGTGCAGGACAAGCAGACAAGTGCAGGACAGGCAGACAGGGCAGGACAGGCAGACAGGGTAGGACAGACAGACAAGTGCAGGACAGGCAGACAAGTGCAGGACAGGCAGACAGGGTAGGACAGACAGACAAGTGCAGGACAGGCAGACAAGTGCAGGACAGGCAGACAAGTGCAGGACAGGCAGACAGGGTAGGACAGACAGACAAGTGCAGGACAGGCAGACAAGTGCAGGACAGGCAGACAAGTGCAGGACAGGCAGACAGGGTAGGACAGACAGACAAGTGCAGGACAGGCAGACAAGTGCAGGACAGGCAGACAGGGTAGGACAGGCAGACAAGTGCAGGACAGGCAGACAAGTGCAGGGCAGGCAGAGAGGGTAGGACAGACAGACAAGTGCAGGACAGGCAGACAAGTGCAGGACAGGCAGACAAGTGCAGGACAGGCAGATAGGGTAGGACAGACAAACAAGTGCATGACAGGCAGACAAGTGCAGGGCAGGCAGATAGGGTAGGACAGTTGACCAATACAAGACAATGAGACCATGGCAGCAGAGGAAATACATTGTAAGATGGGCAGGCCAGGATGATCAGGGTAGGACGATCAGACCCGAATATGCATACTAATGCAGGCCAGGCAGAAAAGAGAAGGGCAGCAGTCTGGGGCAGAGCATCCAGACCAGGGCAGACCAGGCTAACCAATGCACAACAGGCAGACAAGTGCAGGACAGGCAGACACGTGCAGGACAGACAGACAAGTGCAGGACAGGCAGACAAGTGCAAGACAGACAAGTGCAGGACAGACAGACAAGTGCAGGACAGGCAGACAAGTGCAGGACAGGCACAGAGGGTAGGACAGTTGACCAATACAAGACAATGAGACCATGGCAGCCGAGGAAATACATTGTAAGATGGGCAGGCCAGGATGATCAGGGTAGGACAATCAGACCAGAATATGCATACTAATGGAGGCCAGGCAGAAAAGAGAAGGGCAGCCGTCTGGGGCAGGGCAGCTAGACCAGGGCAGACCAGGCTAACCAATGCACAACAGGCAGACCAGTGAAGGATAGGCAGACCGATACAGGACAGGCAGACAAGTACAGGAAAAAAAGGCCGGTACAGGACAGGCAGACATGTACAGGACAGGCAGACATGAACAGGACATGGGAGACATGTACAGGACAGACAGACATGTACAGGACAGGCAGACCAGTGCAGGACAGACAGACCAGTGCAGGACAGGCAGACAAGTACAGAACAGGCAGAAAAGTTCGGGACAAGCAAACCAGGGCAGGACAGACAGACAAGTACAGGACAGGCAGACCAGGACAGGGCATGCATTAAACAGGGACAGGACAGGCAGACAAGTACAGGACAGGCAGACAAGTACAGGACAGGCAGACCAGGGCAGGACAGGCAGACAAGTGCAGGACAGGCAGACAAGTGCAGGACAGGCAGACAAGTACAGGACAGGCATTAAAGTGGAGGACAGACAGACCAGGGCAGGACAGGCAGACAAGTACAGGACAGGCAGACCAGGGCAGGACAGGCATTAAAGTGGAGGACAGGCAGACCAGTGGCAGACTGGTGCAGGACAGACAGACCAGGACAGGGCAGGCCAGTAAAGCAAGGACAGGACAGGTCTGATGTTTCATATTTAGGTCTGCTAGAGACCAGCGCTGTATCATTTCTGCTGGAGTCCAATGACTGGTTTCTAGCACCTGATTTATTCATCCTGTACTGCACCTTATTGGACAAGTTTATTTAACATAAAATAATGCACATTCATTAAATCGGTCAGGTCTAGTGGGATAAAACTGAAAAAGAGAATGTACTAAAAAGATATATATGTATATAAAAAAAAAATGTATAAACGTCATCCTGCTTGAACAAGTGCTGAGAATCCTGCTCTGCGTCAGAACGCGTTCCAACGGATCTGCGCACGTCCGCGCGGCGTTTACAGGAAAACGCTTCTTATAAATGAGATTCATTATGTGGCAGAAGCGAAGTAATCAGCAAGTTTATTAATTGCTGCGAGTTTATGAATGTGAGAGAAGGGGGATTTTATTCAGGTGATAAATCGGCTGATGATGACAGTGTGGATCGCTTTTTATTCCCCTCCTCCAAAATAAGAGAACGAGCCGCATGGAGGATGTACAGAAAAGAAGCCCCAACTTCTCCAGCACTCAGCGACGGCCGTTTGTCTAGTGGCCAATATCCTTTTCTTTGGGGGGGGGGGGGGGGGGTTAATAGCCTTGTCCTCATTTGCTGCCTAATTGGACTATATAAAGCCAATAAGGAGCGAGTTGTAGCAGAAGTGAGGGAGTTTGGAGTGGCCTGCTGCTGAGTCCATCCCTGGTCCCTCCTCTGTTCCTCCACCTCCTGCTCCTCTCCCCTCCACTCCTCCTCCTGCTCCTCTCCCCTCCACTCCTCCTCCTCCTCCGCTCTCCTGTTCCCAGTTGCTGTCATCCTCCTCCTCACTCAGTTCTCTGTGACTTCCCGGATGGCTGTGTAAGTTGGTCACCTCAGCCTGATGTCTCCTGGCCTTCCCCATGTGGCTGCTGGTCCCCTAGCCTGAGTCACCCTTCCTCATCTCCTCTCCTAGCTCTGGATTTGGGGGTGCCCCCTGGAAAACAAGGCTCGCCCAGTTCTTTTTATTTTTCTTTGGTTGATGGTTTCAGCTGCTGTCAGCCATGCCTGAAACAACTGGACAAGAAAGCAGCACCACCACCCCGGCCAAGGAGTCCCCCTTCTCCATCAAGAGCCTCCTGACCTGTGAGTCCTCCAGGGCAGTCAGGCCACCAAAGGCTCTCTTCACCCAAATCAAGGGCACCTTTGATGGGGCATCTTTCGCCCTGTCGCCATTGACTGACCTGTCCTTCCCTCGGCTGGAGATACCCACCCAGAGGTTCGCCTTACCTGCACATTACCTGGAGAGGTCCCCAGCTTGGTGGTACTCCTACACCTTGACCCATGGAGGGCACATACCCAGGACAGAAGGTAGGAACTCCCAATGGGCCAACATGAAGTTTGGTGTAGGGGAAGGGGTTATCTAGACACTTATTGTATGACTTCTGAACTTATAACTGCAGCTACTATTGTCCTGGGACTTATAGTTCCAAAAATAATAATAATTAAAGAATAATAATAATAAACTGGGTGACAATGTTAACGATGTCCTGGGACTTATAGTTCCAAAAATAATAATAATTAAAAAATAATAATAATAAACTGGGTGACGATGTTAACAATGTCCTGGGTCTTATAGTTCAAAAAAAAATAAGTAATAATAAAAAATAATAATAATAATAACAAATAATAATAAACTGGGTGACAATGTTAACAATGTCCTGGGACTTATAGTTCCAAAAATAATAATACAAAAAAATAATAATAAACTGGGTGACGATGTTAACAATGTCCTGGGACTTATAGTTCCAAAAATAATAATAATAATAATAATAATAATAAAAAATAATAATAAACTGGGTGACAATGTAAACAATGTCCTGGGACTTATAGTTCCAAAAATAATAATAATAATATTAAAAAATAATAATAAACTGGGTGACGATGTTATCAATGTCCTGGGACTTATAGTTCCAAAAAATAAATAAATAATAATAATAAAAAATAATAATAAACTGGGTGAAAATGTTAACAATGTCCTGGGACTTATAGTTAAAAAAAAGGACGAAGTGAAAAAAAATTACCAGAGTGACAATGATAACATTATTATTAATGTCCTGGGACTTGTAGTTCCAAAAAAAATAAAAAAGAATAAAACAAACTGGGTGACAGTGGTAACATTATTATTAATGTCCTGGGACTTATAGTTAAAAAAAAAAAGACGAATACAAAATAAATAAACTGGGGGACAATGTTAACATAATTTTTTTTGTGTGCGTAATTGTAACCAAAAATCAAACGTTGCATGCAAAAAAATAAATGTAGGATGTTTTAACACAAGGCAGATAGGGAAGCTGAATTTGTAATTTATAATACTTTTTTTTTTCGTTTTAATACTGTAGAAAAGACACTTCAATTAGCAGTGACTGCGATGAATAGACATAGGCTAATGTACTAATGGACAGGTGTATTAATAGGGAGCAGAGAGCTTTTTTGTCGGAATAGTTTGATGGATGAAAAGAGAGATAATTAGGTAAATAGGGATCGGAAATAGAGCGATTTTGTGCAGCTTAAATTACCCTTTTTTTTTTTTTTTTTTTTTGAGCAGATCTGCCTATCTCAAATTGGGAACAGATCTAAAAATCATCATTCAAGGGTGCAAATACCCCAAAGCCTGCCTTTTATGTTGTACATCAAATTATATTTTACCCCCAAAAATATATAAATATTATTACATCAATGCCTGCCTATGACGTTGTACATCAAATTATATTTGACCAACAAATATTATTACATCAATGCCTGGCCTATGACGTTGTACAATAAATTATATTTTACCAAAAAAATATTATTACATCAATGCCTGGCTAGAACGTTTTACACCAAATTATATTTTACCCAAAAATTATTTTTACATCAAAGCCTGCCTATGACGTTGTACATTAAATGATATTTTTCCAAAAAAGTATTATTACATCAATGCCTGGCCTGCCTATAACCTTGTACATCCAATTATCTTCTACCAAAACTAATTAATACAAATAAAACACAATCTAAAAAATAAATAACAAATTGGCACAAAATGTATCAGACTGCCCCTTTTTCTATTTAGGTTTTTCTATTTTTATTTTAATTAATAAAAATAAAACACAATCTAAAACAAAATAACACATTGGCACAACATGTATCAAACTGCCCTTTTTTCTATTTAGGTTTTTCTATTTTAGTTTAATTAATACAAATAAAACACAATCTAAAAAATGAATAACAAATTGGCACAACATGTTTTAAACAGCCACTTTTTCTATTTAGGTTTTTCTATTTTATTTTAATTATTACAAATAAAACACAATCTAAAAAAAAAAATAACAAATTAGCACAAAATGTATCAAACTGACCCTTTTTCTATTTAGGTTTTTCTATTTCAGTTTAATTAATACAAACAAAACACAATCTAAAAAATAAAAATAACAAGTTGGCACAAAATGTATCAAACTGACACATTTTTCAATTCTATTTTTTTTATTTTAATTAATACAAATAAAACACAATCTAAAAAATAAATAACATATTGGCACAAAATGTATCAAACTGCCCCTTTTTCTATTTAGGTTTTTCTATTTTATTTTAATTAATACAAATAAAACACAATCTAAAAAATAAATAACAAATTGTCACAAAATGTATCAAACTGCCACATTTTTCAATTCTATTTTTTTTATTAATACAAATAAAACACAATCTAAAAATAAATAACAAATTGGCCCAAAATGTATAAAACTGCCACTTTTTCTATTTAGGTTTTTCTTTTTGCTCCTGGCCAGTATACAAAGCAAGGTGATCTGGTGTATGTAAATGTCCAGCTAGTTTGGATAATTGGAGCTTTTTTTTGGTCATTGAATGTAATGATGACAGTGATCATGTTATGATGACAGTGACTAATGGCTTGTTGTTGCTTGTCCCTCTTTAGTTCCTGAGAAGAGCCTGCTGCTGGGCCCCTCTTCCCCGGTCTCTGGGGGTGAAAGAGACTCTCCAGAGCCCCTCCGCAGCCTCAAGCAGGACCTGGACTCCAAAGAGAGGGACTCCAAGAGCCCAGAGGAGATCATCCTAGAGGAGAGCGAACCTGAGGAGTCCAAGAAGGACGAGAGTGGTGAGGACTGGAAGAAGTTGGACGACTCCTCAGACAAGAAGCCCTGCAGGAAGAAGAAGACCCGGACGGTGTTCTCCAGGAGCCAAGTCTTCCAGCTGGAGTCCACCTTTGACATGAAGAGGTACCTGAGCAGCTCCGAGAGGGCGGGACTTGCTGCCTCTCTACACCTGACTGAGACCCAGGTGAAGATCTGGTTCCAGAACCGCAGGAACAAATGGAAAAGGCAACTGGCAGCAGAACTGGAGGCTGCCAACCTGAGCCACGCCGCTGCCCAGAGAATCGTCAGGGTGCCCATCTTGTACCATGAGAACTCCTCCAGCACAGAGAGTGTCAACTCTGGGGCCAACGTGCCAGTCAGCCAGCCCCTTCTGACATTTCCCCATCCTGTGTATTACTCTCACCCTGTAGTCACTTCAGTGCCCTTACTCAGACCAGTGTGAGGATTGGAGGGCTCCTTTAAGGGCACCAAGGTTAGGGATAGACTTGTTTCAGGAGAAGCCACCCTTGGTTGGGTGGAAAGGACAATCCACAACAGACACCTAAAGCTGCAGAACTTGAAGACAACTGTGGCCCTTAGGGGCCACACCAGAGCAGTGGTAAAAAAAAAAGAGGACTTCACAATACAGGTCTAAACTCACAGCTTCTAAGTGAACAAAGCGCGCAGGTATTTGTCACTCCCCGTATTATTTTTCATTTTTCTAATAAAAATAAAATAAAAAAAAGGGCAAATGTTAAATATATTTACTGTTCAATTTGCCAAAAGAAAAAAAAATCCTAGAGTCGAATCCAATGACAGGAGTCAACCCAGACATGTCAAACACTGTAATATTTTTGTTTTCTAAAAAAAAAAAAAAAAAAAAAAATACAAAACATTGCATCATTTGTATAAACAAAAAATACACACAATTGTTTTGCTCAATTTTGTATCTCCTGTTTCATGTGTTTAATTATTATTAATATTATTATTTTTTACCACTGACTTATTTATTATAAAGTCTTTACAGGACATGGTCATATTTTATTCCAAATTTCCTTTTTCAAACGAACATTTTGACTTGAAACAAACTGTACATTTCATTTTTTTTTTGTTTTAATTATTTTATTTGAAAATAACTGTGTTGTAATATATTTCTTGGATTGTGCAATAGGAAAAGGCAATTGCTAGCCCTTCGCTGATTCCCTGGTTATCTGTGATCAATTACCAATGAATAATAATAATAAAAAAAACAGAAAAACAAAAAAAACAAACAGTAAACATAAGACTATGACAACATAGAAAACTAATAACATAAATTTGGCAAAAGGCAACAACATAAAACAAAACGTTAAACAAAAAAAGAAAAAGAGAATAACAGGGGTGTGGAACGTGAGTGTGTCCTATTCCTTGAGAACTGAAGCTGGGCTTTGTACTAAAGGGACAATCAATGATGTAATTTAAGTTATTTTGTTAATGTACAGTATGTATACATGGTGGGAGTTGGGTCTTTCGGTGCCACCCTCCGGGCTTCCAGGATCCTGGCATAGGCGCAGGGCACCATCTCCCCTCTTGTATCTGGGACAAAACTGCAACCATTTTCTTTTGTTTCTCTTTTTAAATAAGATATATTTGTAAAAATTAAATGTTTGTTGTGAAAATGAAATAAAAAATACACTTTCTTTATTTCTTTAGTCTCTGTTTGATTTTTAGCACTGGGCTGCAAGTTATGCGCAAAGTTCAGGGCTCTCCAAAATTGTCTGAGCTTCAGCCCCCTTATTTCTGCTCAATTAAATCAATATTATTTTTATTTAAATTACAATTTAATTTATATAATTAGACAACATAGTGGATATAAATGTAAACTAGCAATACTACTTAAAATTATTATTATTTTTATTATTGTCGTTTTTTTTTTTTAGTCTATAGGGTGTTAACACACGCAATAACTATAAATATAATAATTTCACACCTCGTAGAATTTTCAGTGTCTCTATAGAACGTTTTGCACCTTACCACTCCCGAGCCACCCCACATAAGTCTAACCTCGCATATTACTCCCTTAATTTATTGAGACGTTGAGTTCAATAGCTGTGAATTTCCTAAATTGAAGACATAAAAATATATAAGCCATTGGAAATGAATTTGGAGATGGATTTGGAGTGGAACAGGCGCGCCAGCTATAATTCAATGCATCAAAAAATAAATAAAAAAATAGCATTGGCTGTAAAAAAAAACCTTGTCCATTCTATTTTTTTTTCTTTTTGTAATTGGGGAGGTAAGTAACTCTGCACAAATGCAATACGCCAAAAGCTCAAAACCAAAATCAAACAAGAAAAAGGGGGACGAGGAGTAAGTAAAAGTAATAGATAAAACAGCAGGTGTCCAACAGAATACACAATGCCCTGTGCATATATAGATATTGATCTATATCTATACAATATAGATCTATAGCTGTATATATAGGTATAGATTTATATAGATATAGTAGATATATATATATATATATATATATATATATATATATATATATATATATATATATATATAGAGAGAGAGAGAGAGAGAGAGAGAGAGATCTCTCTCTATCTATCTATCTATATATATATATATAGGTATAGATTTATATAGCTATAGTAGATATACACATATACATACATATATATATAGAGAGAGAGAGAGAGAGAGAGAGAGAGAGAGAGAGAGAGAGAGAGAGAGAGAGAGAGAGAGAGAAAGAGAGAAAGAGAGAAAGAGAGAGAGAGAGAGAGAGAGAGAGAGAGAGAGAGAGATCTCTCTTTATATATATAAAATAGTTCTATGACTGTGCCCCACCTTCACCCAAAGCAATTCAAATATGCTACCTATTGCCACTTTTCCAGGAAGGAACTGATGGGAGATGATATAAAGACATTTTTATTTATCACTTGAATGCCACCCAAAAATTTGGCTTAGAATACTTTGAAGAGGCAAGATTTTAGGTGCAATAAATAAAATGAAAATGGGTTTCAATGTTATGTCCCAATGCACTGCAATACATTAAGCCTAGTTAATAGTTGCATCTATCTATCTATCTATCTATCTATCTATCTATCTATCTATCTATCTATCTATCTATCTATCTATCTATCTATCTATCTATCTATTTATATATATATATATCACTATTTCTCCCTTTCTCTCTGTGTATATATATATATGTATATATAGATCTACTATATCTATATATATATATATATATATATATATATATATATATATATATATATATATATATATATATATACATATACACATATATAGATAGATAGATAGATAGATAGATAGATAGATAGATAGATAGATAGATAGATAGATAGATAGATAGATATGGACAGATATAATATCTATCTATCTATCTATCTATCTACACATTTATATATATATATCACTATTTCTCCCTTTCTCTCTGTGTATATATATATATATATATATATATAGATCTACTATATCTATATAAATAAATAGTGTGTGTGTGTGTGTAGACAGATAGATAGATAGATATTATATCTGCCCATATCTATCTATCTATCTATATATGTGTATATGTGTATATATATATATATACATACATTATATATATATATATATACACACAGTATATATATATATATATATATATATATATATATATATATATATATATATATATATATATATATATATATATATATATATAATTTTTGTACACCAAAAAAAAACCCCTCCTAAAACGCAAATAGCAGAAACAAATCTGGCACGTGGATGACATTTCCTTTGGTGTTTTCTGTACACACTTTAAAAATGTGTACGTGTGTGTGCAGTTGTCTACAATCCTTGTCCTATTACTCCAGCAGTTATAGTAAATACCGATACCTGTTTCTCTGCTACTAGCAAAGCATTTGAGGCAGCAACAAAAAATAATAAAGAAAATGCCATCAATTCTGCTTGATAGGACAACCCTTGAAATAATTGGAGTGTGTATGTTCTGGTTTAAATGTTTTTACAATAATAACCCCCAATCTTAAAAAAAAAAAAAAAAAAAAGAAAGAAAATAAAAAATCAAAGTTGATTTGCAGGGAGTTTGAAATGAAAAGCTTGGCTCGTGACCTAAATGGAAAAATAAACATTTCGAGTCAAACTATGTCCCCTGTGTGTGTGCTCACAACATTGGGATGCTTCCATTTGTTTGCAATGGCAACTTTTGTAGAAGTCAGAGAGCGCTCATTAAATTGTTTCAATCCCAAACAAGCGTCAGATCGAACCCAGAGATTCCCATGTTACCAAATCAGAAGAAAATAACTTCTTTATTTGGGGTTTGTGTCTTCTTGACTCAGCCAGTCCTCACTAGTAATGGGCGAGGATGGTGCAAGGAGGACAGCCTGTGCCTCTCCTGTAGCAAATTGGATTGTTGTTACTTTTAGCGCAGCGCTAAGAGGACACAAAAGCCGGTTTGTTGCTTCAAAACCGGTTCCAGAAGTGAACACAGAGCAATAAAACAGACCCTACTCAATTTGCAGATAAACTGTACAGCTATATTTATCTACAAATAGGTAACAGGTGTCCTGTGCGTTAAATACATGTTTTGGATAACGCTTGCATGTATAAAAAGAATTAATAAAAAGAGAATAAAAGCAGAAGCAGCATATAAAAGAATAAGAGAATAAAAGCAGCAGCAATACATAAAGCAGGGAAATTAGAGATGATGCCCACAGGAGTCAGGTGAGTCAGGTTTGGTCTGACTCCCAGGACTCCGGATCAGCACTGCGCTGCGCCAGAAAGGTGCCACCCTATAGAGCTTGCACTTTCCTTTATTTTACTGCCTTCATTTTTATTTTTTTTTGTATCTATTTTTTTTAGAATCACAAGCTCAGATTCTGACGAAGCTGAGAAAATGAATATTTTAGGATTTAAAAATTCTTCCTGATCCACCTCCTTCCTAGGCGATGCTGGGACATTTGTGATTCCATTAAGGAAGAACAATGAACTAGGATACAGAATCCCATTTATGCAAGGGCAATATATTAGGGAAGGAATATAGATTCCCATTTATACAAGGGCAATATATTAGGGATATGGAATCCTGTTTTTCTAGGAACAATGTGTTGGGATACTGTATTCCATTATTGGAGGAGCAATGTCTTTGGGATATAGAATTCCATTATTGGAGGAGCAATGTCTTTGGGATATAGAATTCCATTATTGGAGGAGCAATGTCTTTGGGATTCTGTCTCCCATTTGCAGAGGAGCAATACATTGAAATACAGAATCCTATATAGTGGAGAATTCTATTTAGATGCAGAATCCCATATATGGGGAACAATGTATTTGGTATACAGAACCCCATTTATGGGGGAGCAATGCGTTGGGGCACAAAACCCCATAAGGTTAAGGAACAATGTTTTAGTAGGGAGCAGAGTCTCATTTATGGAGAAGCAATGTGTTGGGATATAGAGTCTCATTTATGGAAGAGCAATGTGTTGGGACATAGAGTCTCATGGAGGAGCAATGTGTTGGATATAGAGTCTCATTTATGGAGGAGCAATGTGTTGGGATATAGAATATAATTTATGGAGGAGCAATGTGTTGGATATGGAGTCTCATTTATGGAGGAGCAATGTGTTGGATATAGAGTCTAATTTATGGAGGAGCAATGTGTTGGGATATATAATATCACATGGAGGAGCAATGTGTTGGGATATAGAGTCTCATTTATGGAGGAGCAATGTGTTGGATAGAGTCTCATTTATGGAGGAGGAATGTGTTGGGATATAGAATATCATTTATGGAGGAGCAATGTGTTGGGATATGGAGTCTCATTTATGGAGGAGCAATGTGTTGGGATATGGAGTCTCATTTATGGAGGAGCAATGTGTTGGGATATAGAATCTCATTCATGGAGGAGCAATGTGTTGGATATAGAGTCTCATTTATGGAGGAGCAATGTGTTGGGACATATAATCTCATTTATGGAGGAGCAATGTGTTGGATATAAAATATCATTTGTGGAGGAGCAATGTGTTGGGATATAGAGTCTTATTTATGGAGGAGCAATGTGTTGGGATATAGAGTCTTATTTATGGAGGAGCAATGTGTTGGATATAGAGTCTCATTGAGGAGCAATGTGTTGGGATATAGAGTCTCATTTATGGAGGAGCAATGTGTTGGATGTAGAGTCTCATTTATGGAGAAGCAATGTGTTGGGATATAGTCTCATTTATGGAAGAGCAATGTGTTGGGACATAGAGTCTCATTTATGGAGGAGCAATGTGTTGGATATAGAGTCTCATTTATGGAGGAGCAATGTGTTGGATATAGAATATCATTTATGGAAAAGCAATGTGTTGGATATAGAGTCTCATTTATGGAGGAGCAATGTGTTGGATATAGAGTCTCATTTATGGAAGAACATTGTGTTGGATATAGAGTCTCATTTATGGAGGAGCAATGTGTTGGATATAGAGTCTCATTTATGGAGTAGAAATGTGTTGGGACATATAATCTCATTTATGGAGGAGCAATGTGTTGGGACATATAATCTCATTTATGGAGGAGCAATGTGTTGGGACATCCAATCTCATTTATGGAGGAGCAATGTGTTGGGATATAGAATATCATTTATGGAAGAGCAATGTGTTGGATATAGAGTCTCATTTATGGAGGAGCAATGTGTTGGATATAGAGTCTCATTTATGGAGGAGCAATGTGTTGGGATATAGAGTCTCATTTATGGAGGAGGAATGTGTTGGGACATATAATCTCATTTATGGAGGAGCAATGTGTTGGATATAGAGTCTCATTTATGGAGGAGCAATGTGTTGGATATAGAGTCTCATTTATGGAGGAGCAATGTGTTGGATATAGAGTCTCATTTATGGAGGAGCAATGTGTTGGATATAGAGTCTCATTTATGGAGGAGCAATGTGTTGGGACATCTAATCTAATTTATGGAGGAGCAATGTGTTGGATATAGTCTCGTTTATGGAGGAGCAATGTGTTGGATATAGAGTCTCATTTATGGAGGAGCAATGTGTTGGATATAGAGTCTCATTTATGGAAGAACATTGTGTTGGATATAGAGTCTCATTTATGGAGGAGCAATGTGTTGGATATAGAGTCTCATTTATGGAGGAGCAATGAGTTGGATATAGTCTCATTTATGGAGGAGCAATGTGTTGGATATAGTCTCGTTTATGGAGGAGCAATGTGTTGGATATAGTCTCATTTATGGAGGAGCAATGTGTTGGGACATCTAATCTAATTTATGGAGGAGCAATGTGTTGGATATAGTCTCGTTTATGGAGGAGCAATGTGTTGGATATAGAGTCTCATTTATGGAGGAGCAATGTGTTGGATATAGAGTCTCATTTATGGAAGAACATTGTGTTGGATATAGAGTCTCATTTATGGAGGAGCAATGTGTTGGATATAGAGTCTCGTTTATGGAGGAGCAATGTGTTGGATATAGAGTCTCATTTATGGAGGAGCAATGTGTTGGATATAGTCTCGTTTATGGAGGAGCAATGTATTTGGGATGAAGAATTCCATAGAGAAGCATTATGCTGGGACATAGAATCCAATTATAGGAGGAGCAATGATTGGGGATCCAGGCTTTGGCATGGAATTCTGTTCTATTCTGACTAAAACCTTTTCTATATTAATGACCCTGCAATTAGGTGCTGGAGTGTCATGATTAAATGTGTGCGTCGTGCTTTTAATGCAATAGTGCAGATTGAAAGGTAGTCAGGGATGAGGGATATTCATGATACAAAATCTAAAAAAAAGTTTTTTTTTTGTATTATTTCCAGATAAAAGGCTCAAGTCAGGAGCCCACATTATACCACCTGTGAAATTTCCGAGGTAAATACCCAGCCCCCTGAATAAGCAAATTAAACTATTAAAAGGGGACAAAGGGGAGCAGAAAATGAAGATCTTTGTGTTCTGAGCGCAGAGCCACAAGTGCGTTCCTGTTTATTATAATGACAGCTGCCTCCTTCTACAGAAATGCAATTACAGGGCTGGGATAAGGACTCTTCTGCCCAGTCCCTTGCTTGGATATGGGGGGGGGGGTGGTGGGAGATGGAGGGGGCTGTGTCCCGACCCCCACCTAGTGCTACCCTCTCCAGATTCTGGTCGGACTGGCATAACGCAATCAAAAGGTGGCACAAGGTCCAAGTTGTATGCCTGGCACATATTACTATACTAAATGTCCCTATAGTGCCCACCTTGCTATTGAGGTAGGCAGTCGTGGTGGGTGTTATGTGCCATCCCTACCAGCTTCCTTGGGATTTTGTCTGCCAGTCATTCATCTGCGTCATTGAGTGGCACACTTGCCTCCTGGCACAGACACTGGCACATTGTGATAGGGTGGCACAGATCATATAAAAATTCCAAAATGAAAGGTCAAAGTTGTATTAGATCATAAGGGCAAGAGAGTAAAGGCTATTAAATATGGGGGGGGGGGGGGTGAGGGATTAGTTAAAGAATGCAAAGTGGTGCAGTGGTGCCAGGTGCCTGTGTCATGAAAAGCCAGGAAGAGTGGCATAGGGAGGTATCTTTATTCTGGAAGGCAGATCACCATGGTCAGTTGAATAATGATGATGAGTAAATGATAAAGGTGGCATCCCTGGCACAGTGCAGGGCGCATATCACTGTAGGCGCTCATTGCAACCGCCTCCACCCTCCATGGCTGCGCGCCTGGCTCTCCCACTCGTTGATCGGGGCAATCTAGTAAACCTGTCCTGCTTCCCGTCCCAATCTCTTAAACCCCCGGCCACTTGTGATGATTCCTGAGGTTGGCTTCTTCAATCTGTGCGTTTGTTTCCAATTAAAGAGATGGAGCCAGGCCCGTGTCCAGTGTTTTGAATCAAGCTGAACAGATCTTGCTTTGCCTGTTTGTATTAACAACACACATGTATTTCTTTTATTTGATAGTAAATACTCCGCGTCTTTGTATAGCAAACATTGGCAGAAATATATAAACTTCCAGACCAGCACAGTGTGCTCTGCACTCAACCAGGAGATCGCATGCTGCTGCCAACAGGCTGCTCAGCCAAACCTCTGCCAGCCTCACCCGCCTGCACTGCTTGGGCTCACCCTCACCTGGACAGGTCAGTGATACTATGGGCCATACCAACCGGGGATAGGGGGGGATTTAACACTTTCATTGCTGCAGCTCTCATCAGTGGCACTGGGGTGACCAGGTTTGAAGCTCCAGCAAATGCCAGTTATGGACTAATAGCTGATAATGGTCACAGCAAATTTTTGGGGGTGCTTTGTCCTTTTTGTGAGATCCTTTTACAGGTCACATTATAATTGCAATGGCTAGCCAGTAAGTAAGCTACTATTTGGGGGGCATGTATAGCCTACAGAGGGTCTTTTATATCTGACAGGGGGTTACCTCTAATAGATATATGTTACATTTAAAAGAGAAAAGAGCAACATGTCTTTTCTCTTCTTGTCTCTCTCCTATCTGAGCTCCCAGCAATCTTAAAAAAGATCAAAAAAGGTGACCCCCCCCCCCTCCTCGAATCAATAAAAACATAGCTATTTAAAGGTTAAACTGTATAGTTATTTATTATAGTGTTATATATGCCTGTATTCTTAATTACAGCTAATTAAAGGTTATGTGTGATATGATTGTTCCTTTTTTTTTTGCTCCTTTGTTAGGGCTCATCAAAGCAGGATTTTTTTTTTTTTTTGAGAGGGGTGGGTACTATGTGTTAAAGAGAAACCCCAAACATATAATTCATATAGAGAAACAATAAAGAGAAACCCCAGACAATTAAAAAAAAGGTGATTTTTTTCCCCCTTTGAATCAATTAAAAATAGCCACTTAAAGGCAAAACTGTATAGTATTTTATTATAGTGTTATATTTGCCTGTATTCTTAATTACAGCTAATTAAAGGTTATGTATGATATGATTGTTACTTTTTTTTTCTCCCTTGTTAGGGCTCACCAAAGCAGGATTTATTTTATTTGTATTTTTTTGAGAGGGGGTTATTTGTTAAAGAGAAACCCCAAACATATAATTCATACAGAGAAACAATAAAGAGAAACCCCAGACATTAAAAAAAAGGTGTTTTTCCCTCCTTTGAATCAATTAAAAATAACCACTCAAAGGCCAAACTGTATAGTATATTTTTATAGTGTTATATATGACTA